>NW_003163325.1:295194-313556 GCF_000004985.1 Naegleria gruberi | reverse complement strand
TTAAACCTACGTAAGCTTAACGCTTACTGCGATTTTTTGTAAACAATAAAATTGAGTTGATAAATAATTTTTATGCTCAAAAAAATTAAGAAACATGGTAAACACATCAAGCAAAATCATTACTGAATAAAGTTAATGACCTAAAAGACAGCATTTCTGAGCAACATACAAAGATGATTGAAACTACTTTTGATAAGAATCCCACATTAAGCACCAAAAATATTATTCAACATTAATTCCTGAATATTTTTTAGTGGTTGGACAAGATGAAAAAGCAAAGGTGTTTCTGTTTGGTTCTATATTGATTATCTAAAAGTTCTCCATTTCAAAAACTTGAATAATACTTGTTCCATAATTGATACTGATGACTTATTCAACTATCATGCTTCTAATATATAAAATTATAAGTAATGTGTAAGTTAAAAGGTATATATGTTCACTTTTATACTGCTGGTGCTAAAAGTTGATATATACACATACTACTCCACCATACTATTCCACCATGTTTCAGATATTGTTGATATTTATGAATTTTTGATGGTTTATGAAATACAAGGTTTTGAAGGAGCTTATATTGATGATCTTGTAAACTTGAACATACCAATCAAAATAGTGGAAAACAGACACAACTTGCCATCTATAACCAATTTCACAAATACACACAACGTAGTTGAAGAAGGGTTTTTCAAATTCATTTCTATTAGTTTTGTTATTAAATGAATTTATAAAAGAACCCATATGTATTGGAATTATATTAATTTGTTGTTGAATAAAAAAACCAAAAATTTGGTCTTCTTGGTGAAATAATAAATGAAAATAAATTGACATTTTTTTTTTGATATTTTTATTTATTAAATAGCATCTGTCTAAAAGTATTCCACTAAGCTTGGAACAGATGTCATCTTCATCATAATTATTACTAATTCTCAATCTTGTTTTATTAATTTACAATGTAACATTTAAATATGTTCACTTTTTTACACAAATGATGAATGTATTTATGAATTTTTTGAGATCAGATTTGTTAACATCTTCCAACTACTTAGACGATGTTGGTTTGTTGTATTTTGGTTCCTATTTATGATAGAAACGACATTAGAAAAAATTTGAACTCGTTTCCATATATATAGCCCTTGCCAAATATAATCAGGATCAAAAAGTGGCCACAACCAATTTCACAAACACACGCAACGCGCTTGAAGAAGGGTTTTTCAAATTCATTTCTATTAGTTTTGTTATTAAATGAATTTATCAAAAAACCCAAAGGTAATGGAATTAAATTAATTTGTTGTTGAATAAAAAAACCAAAAATTTGGTCTTCTTGGTGAAATAATAAATGAAAATAAATTGACATTTTTTTTGATATTTTTAATTGTTTTTTTGAAATTAAATTCATCAGAAAGAATATTACAACCCAAAAAAGTTACTTTGTTTGGAAATGGTATCTTGTTTTTTATTTATCAAGGTTTCCTTTAATTATTTGCAAGGATTAAAAATACACCATACCATGTCAAAACATTTAAAGATGGGAGAGATGGTTTTTTTTCAAACTGTCACTAATAGTAACTTTTAATAAGAGCTACAAAATTCCATTAGAAAAAAAACAAAATGACAACCTCATCACCACTACCGCAACTGGAATCATCACTGTTATCAATGTCATTGTCAAACAATACTCTCCCACCTGTACTAACATCTCTCCTAAGACTTGAACCACTCATCGTATCATACATTGAAATGACAATAGTCATCATCTACTTGTTCATCACTATTGGTCTACTCCTCTTTATCATTTACTTCCTGCTCAAGTTGAGGCGGGAAAGGGGAAATTTAATGAAAAATCAAAAAAGAATTATTTATGGAGTGTTGGTTATGTGTTGCTTGGAAATTGTCTTGTTAATTTCGAGGATTATTTTCGATAGTCTTAACATTTCATTTGGATTCAGATATCAAGATTATTTTTCGGATAGGTATGGAAATAATGAAACAATAATTGAGGGTTTTCAAACTCTACTCTGGTTCAACAATACACTCGGACTAACACCCCATGAAGTTGGAATTCCATTCGAACAAATTGTCATTTATGCAATTGCAGAATCCCTTGAAATATGTATGGCATTGATGAATGTTCAAGTGATGGTCATTATCGTTTGGTTTGTAACGTTGGTTTTCATTGAAACATTTAGACTCTCGAGTGGAACACTTCGATCCAAAAAATTATTTTACTTTACAAAAATTGTAACAATTTTTACAGGTATTAATTCAGTTGGATTGGTTTTGATTACTGTATTTGTGAGTATTGTCACTATTTTAAATAGATTGGCCTATGCTGGAGATGATTTGGTCACGTACGGCTATATTTTATGTTTTATAATATTTGTGTTGGAGGTGACAACTCAAATTACAATGTTGGTGGTATGTTTACAAAATGTTTACGAGTCAATTTACAATTTTAATTAGATTGCAGCATATGCAGTTCTTAAAACAATTTCAAAAATAGCTGAAGATCAAAAAAAGAAGAGAAATTCCATTGTTAAAGTACTAATTTTACAAAGTGGATTATTTGGATGTTTTCTATTCGAAGCTTTTGCAGGTGGCAGTGGTGTTGCTCAACAAGATCCAGCACTCAGTCATTTTGCACTTGGATATTCAATATGTAACACTTTGGGAATTCTTGTTTTTGCATTCACTGCTTTGGCTCTCTACACACCCATTCACCTTCTCAAGGAAAATCAAGGATCTGATCAGAATGGTACCACCAGTAGTATCAGATCTAACAATTCAAAACACATTCAATCTGCCAGGAATACCAGTAGTACCCATAAATACAGTAAAAATCAAAGTGGTGGTGGTGATGGTGTGAGATGTGAATGTGGTGGATTTGGAAGGAAGTGAGAGGGGTGATATCACCATGGAGGTTTCATCATCTATTAGTGTGAAGGAGATGGCAGAAAAGCAACAACCCATGACAGAGAATGAGAGTATCCCTGTTTCTGAAAAATCAAATAGTTCTGATTCTGATGATAGAGTGGATCAAGTACAAGAATGTTTGTAAGGTGGAATAGGAATTTTTTTGGAATGTGGATTTATGAGTTTTTCTAAGCCATCGGTCGATCCTTCAAGGATGTTATTAACATTGATTTCTCTTTTGAACTTTGCATCCAGTACAAACAAACTCTATGACCATTCTAACAGGAGATTGCAATGTTGAGTGAGGTACTTGAAAATACACCAGGAACTTTGCCATTTTGAATAGTTTTTTGAAGGATAATATTAATTTTATTTAAATAAAAATGCAAACAGAGTTGAAAACCAATTTTGAAACCAATTTTTATCGGAACAAACATGATCACTTTACGAGTCAACAATCATCATCATTATATTTATTGATAAAGAAAAGAAAATTAAAAACACGAGAGCAAGCTCTTGCTTTCTATGATGAATTGAAAAAAAGTAAATTCCTAAAGTCATATTTTAATCGTGATTTGGAAAAACTCTCGGAATTGATGAATAATTTGATGGATTATTTGGAATATTATTTGAAAGAGGAGAGAGGAGGCAGACAAGGTTAAAAATCAAAATTTCATACTCTCGGAAATTGAAAAAAGAAAACAAATAATGATACAAGAATATTCAAAAACAGTGGATATATTATATGGAAATATTTATCAAGTTAAAATTGAAGATTTAGAATCGGATTCAATTGAAAATTTGACAATTTATTCGAAAATTAGTCACAAGAATCGAGTTGATCAATTATTAATCATTTTGGATCATTGTCAATGTGTATATAATCAATACTTTATTGTAAATAATGATGTACAATTGTATAAATATTTAACCTTATCTATCAAGTATGGAAATGTATATGAAAATGTAAAATATCTCGTCTATGAAAATTCTGAGCTCAAATCTAAAGTTTTAAATTACTTTATCTGTAGAGAGTGTAAAACCAATTATAATAATTTTAAAAAGTACAAGCAATTGAAAATTAACATTCTCAATTCATACATTCAAAGTATAATTAATAGATTGGGCGTTAAAACGGACTATGTAAATAATTATGTAATTTATCTCACTCAATGTGTTAAATATTTTCAATCATTTGGACATTTGAGGAATATTAACAAGTATCAACAAGCAATGCCTAAAATGATTAGACTCATCTTGACTCGGAATACCCACCAATTCTCTCATCATTGTAAATTGAATTATTCGGAAATTTTGAATAGTATTGGTCAGTATGATTCATCTGAAATATTGGAACAGAGTTTATTTCTCGATCATTCTGTTCATCCAATGCAAATATTCAAATACATTAAAACACAAAATGAAATGTACCTCTTGGATTTGGATCAATTCATTCAAATACTGTATGAAAAATTACACAAAGGAAAACCACTCTCTCAACAAAAATTCTACAACTATCTCATTTACAAATTTGGATATTTCAATAATGATCTTTTAATTGAAAAGTATAATGAAACTCAAATAATACTGAAACAATTCATTGAACAGCAAATTTCCAATATCATACTCTCCCCACAATGTTTTAAAGAGAAAGAAATCCTCAAATCCATCCTTTCCAAACTCAACATTGAATCCATCACCAAATCAGATCCAAATTGGCAAAATCATCTATCCAATCTCTACCAATTCCTTTTATTGAATGCCTATAATAAAATTCATTGAGATTACCCATTTTTGAGCACTAGGTCAATTTCTTAATTGATATTGAAAATTAAAAAACTTGCTTCCTTTTTGTTTCAAAAGAAAAAAAAATCAAATTCTTCATCACACACAACAAGATCTTTCGGAAAGCTTTTTAAAAAACACAATAATATCATCATCAAGCAGAATACATTTAATATAGACTTTTTACAATTATAATAATAATAATAATAATAATATGGGAGGAACCTTTTCATCATCGGTTGAAAATACTATTGGCCAAAATGATTTTCTAAATGATTTGTGTGGAGCAGAGCCTATTAGAAATCATGATGAATTTTGGAGTAAATTTGCGTATCAGTCTCTCTTATCCATTTCTCAAACTATTATTTCTCAATCAACGTTTTCCAATCAACAACAACCACAACAAAACAATGGTACATTATCCGATGGTGGTGAGAAATCATCCACCAGTAGTGGAATTGGGCTTGTAGCTCGAGCTGTTTCTTCTTCATCTGTACTCAATATCGGAGATTACTTTCCATTGTCTTTACTTCATCCTGATATTTTGGATAAACACTTGTTTAAATATGCATCACTTTTACGTAGGTATTAAAATTATTACATCTCTCTCTGATCAGAGAGTTAATTCATTAATTTTGATTCAAAATCTTTGTAATATTGACAATATATAATATTATTTTAATTAATTACATAATGATAACAACAACTTGTTGTGGATAATAATCAAATGAATAGATGGAAATAATTTACAGACAGGATCATTGAGTGCCTTCATGTTACAATTATCACAGTGGTTAATTTTGAGAATGGAAGAGGGAAAGTCGGATGAGTCAAACACTGAAGAGGATTTATCCACAGTGAATAGAGAGGCAATTCTTGTCACTTGCAATGCCTTTGTAATCTTTAGATATCTCATTCATAGAATTATAATGGATTGTGAAAATAATGCAGAGTATTTAAAAACACACTTGTATAATTTACCACCAGGTTTCAAATTGTCTGCCAATCTCATTGAAAATTATTGTTATATTGATGAGGAAAGAGATCCAGAATTTGAAATGGAAGGAAAGAATAGAATTCACTCACCTCTAGTGGTGAGAATATTCATAGAGACTATTTTATTGTTTTTGAGTGAGAATCGAGTGACAATTCATAATTATTTACTGCATTTGGAGGTTATGAACTGTCTTTTAATATTATTTAGTACCTCTCTCTATGGAGGCGTCATTAATGAGGATCAGGAAGAGGAAGAAGTACATGATACCATTGGTAAAATTCAAGAATCAAGCAGAGAGCATAATATCTTCCTGCAGGAGGCAATTTCCATTATGAGAATTAGAAAACAGTTCAAATCAAGTTGTAAATCATTTGATCCAAATAGATTGATACATGCCCTCTTGCAAAACCATATAACATATAGAATTACAAAGAAGGAGGCATCACCATTCCAAGTTTCAATTAGAACTACACTCCAAAAAATCTTTTCCAAATTGGGAGAGACTGCTTCCTCAATCCTCTTCTTGCCCTATAATGCCTATAGAAATATCTTTTATAAGGAAACAAAGGAAATTGAATATAGCGAGAAACTCAGTGAAATGCTTCCTGAACTCCTTGGTAGGAGAAGTATAATGAATCTTCTGTTATTGATATTTTATGGGAAGAATGATCACCGAGTACTTAATCCATACCTTTCACACTTTACAAATCTAACCAACTTGGATGATGTGATCATTTCTCAATTTAATTCGTGGAGCTTTAACGACTATTCAGAATATAAAGTCAAGTCAGACGATAAGAGCAACAATGGAATATCATTTGAAAAGATATTCAACTCTATTGTGAGAGATTTTGAAGAGGAGGAATGCACACTCCTCACCTATAGTTTGTTACACGACAACAAATCATTCAGAGAGTTTGTTCTTTCAAAATCAGACTCAGAGACAATCTTGTTACCACTCCTCCACAAGATTTACCATTCAAAGAATGACAAGCCAAATCACATTTATACTCTTCTGGTAGTACTCACACTTCTCACTCAAGACACATCATTCATGATCAATATCCACAAGCAAGTCATCAGTTCCGTACCGTGGTTTACTGAGAGAATTCTAGATGAAATTCATCTTGGAAGTTTGATTGTTGCTGTACTCATCTCTGTTGTTCACTATAATATTTCACACAAAAAGGATATGTTTTTGAATAGGTCTTGCCTTGCAATAATTTCCAACTCTGGTCCATACTTTTCTAACATGCACACGTATACAGCTCAAAGATTGGTCACACTTACAAGATTGTTGACCATTAAATTTGAAAAGATACGAATGTTGCCATCATCCACTGAAGAGGACAAGGAAACCCATTTTTCCTTACTCAAGTTTGCTCTAGAAACTATAAATTGTATTTTGGTGAATAACAAGGAGGGTGGATTGAGGAAAAATTTGAGACTAATTTATGAATTATTATATCAGAGACGTGTGGTCAAGAGACTTGAGGAATTGTCATTATTCCCTGATTATGTACATAATTTAAAGACAATAGTAGAATATTTTGATGTGCAAATTTCCAATATCATTAATATTGAAGGAAAACAAATGATTAATGACAAGGTTGGACAATCTCACATGTCACCATCAAGAGAGATTTCCAATGATGTATTTGATGAATATGTGGATAATGCACAACAATCCAAAATGTGGAGTTCAGAGAGCTACTTAGAGTGCATTCATAAAGCATCTCAGTTTTGGTCGACTAGTAGAGCTGAGCAACACTTGAAAGTTATTCAATTTTTGCCTTCACACTTCTCTGAAGATGGAGATACTGAACCTTTCTTTGTTTCATATTTGTGGAGTATTATAGCAAGAAATTGTTTGAGTTTGGCTATTGATTTACCTTTCGATGATGACGAGCAAACAAATAATGAAATAGAAGTAGTTACTGAATAAATTATTATTATTATTATAAATTATTACTTTTGATAAGGATATCCACAAAGTGAAATCCCTTGTTATAATCTTGATTCTTAGCGCATGCATTTAAAAGGAAGGTTTTGAACTTGCACACCTCTCGTGTTATTATCTTTTCAACTCCTTTTGATACAATTACATGAATAACATCACCACTCTTTAAAAAGTACTTTCCATCTCCTTCCATTTCATCTTCCAAAAACGATCCCTCAAAAGAGAGAGGATCTTCTCCACCTTTGGAACAATTGAACACAATCTTTCCCTTTCCATGTTTTTTACCACTCACAAATGATCCCTTATAATTTTCATTTCCATTTACCAAGGTACCTTCACCATGTTTCAATCCTTGTGACCATTCACCCTCGTATTTTGATCCATCAGCTCCAATATAGGTTCCGAATCCAGTTCTCAAATCATCAACCCAATCTCCATAATATTCCTCTCCAGAACAATAACGATAGATACCAAATCCATTTCTTACACCATTCTTCCATTCACCATCATATTGATTTCCACTCGGATACGTGTAGATTCCTTTTCCAGTTCTCAATCCTTCCAGATATTCTCCAGTAAAAACACCTCCATCCTTATACCATGAAGTACCATAGCCGTGCTTTGCGTCCTTCTTCCACTGTCCACAATACTTGTTACCTTCATTATATTCTTGCATTCCATATCCATGTCTTTCGTTATCCTGCCAGAAACCTGTATAGATATTTCCAAACTCATTCAAAAAGGTTCCCAGTCCCTCTCTGGCATGATTGACATATTCACCCTCATATTTGGATCCATCCTTATATCTCTTAACTCTATAATTCTTTGATTTTCTCAACTCATCATAAACTCTAAACTTGTCGATAACATAAACGTAAGGGTGGAAGTAGTAGGATGGATTTTGGTCCACATTGATCATTTCTATTCATTGAATCATGTTTTGAATTAACTATGAGATGCGATGAAAGATCAATAATCTTGGTTTCCTGCTTCTTTTCTGCCTTCTCGGTCAAGTCAACTGTAGAGTAGAAGTTCTTTTTGAATTCGTTCAGTTGTTTTTTAAGCTTTTCAATTTCCTTATTCTTTTTTCTGATGATGGTCCTACTTTCAGTTTCAATCTTGGAGATTGTGTCCTTGTATTCAATTTCCTTTTTAGTTGCCAATTCTTTCACCTTGGTCATAATCTTGGCTGTTGTAATGGCTGTTTGAGCTATTATAAAATCAGTATTACAACAGTCAAAGTTTGTAAATGAACTAATCAAGTTATAAATACTATTAAAATTTCCAAAATAGTCGTGTACATAGTTTGACACCATGCTGAACAGCCTTAATGAATGCTCAGTATCCAATTCTCTCAATGATCCTTCTATTATTTGCTTAATGATAGGAGATGTTTCATCAATCCATTCATTCCAATCAGTGTTCTCTCCAAAATTTAAAAACTCAACTCTATTTGCCAATCCTCTATTTAGATGAATTGTTATCATATATTTATAGTTTTTTGACTTTTAACAATGCTGAAATAAATAAAAAACTTACTGATCCAACACCAAGTCAGATCTACAAAAAAGTACTCTAATATCCGGAATCCTTAATAAAGAACCTGTAGATGATGCTCTAAAAGCGTCTGTTAAACTTGAAGATATTTTCAAAATTTCAGATCTGTGAACAAAAATGATCGCATCAGTAAACAATGATAAACTTACATGATCTGATGTGCTATAGCTTCCTCAATTTCCTTGTTTACAACTATGTACAAAATGGAACTCGATAATAGGGCCAACCTTATCAGCCGTTGCTTTTCAGTCTCCTTGTTGATGTCTACTTTTGAATGTACAAGAAGGACTCTATTGGATGAGTCCATCGCCGAATAAGATACATTGCATGATAATGATGATGATGAATTCAAATGAGAGTCAGATGATGATGTGGATGAATGATCAGATGATGATTCACATGCAATGAACAATGTCGAAACAATCAAAGTCTTTCGCTCCAATGAAGAACAGCCGATACAAGAAGCCTCAATACATTGAGAAGGATCTAGGAACTCTAAATTAATGTTTGTTCTTCTGATGAGAGGAGAAAACTTTTTACAACAAGGTTTTTCCTTTCTAGCTACATTCTGATAATCATCAAATGTGTCCTCATAATTATCAACTTCCCAATTCAACGATTCTTCATATCTATTGGTAAAGGAACAATCACTCTTCTCATCATCCAATTCGTCGGAAACCTCATTAATTCCAAACGAATCAAGACTCTCCATATCCTTATCAACCTTCAACTTTTTATACCAACTGCTTCCACTAGAAAGATACGACTCTACTCTCTTCATCAATCCGTTCGTATCCGATGATGTAAAATCTAACACTAAATCCTCACACTCCGTACTACTACCATACATTTGCAAGACCTCTTCGAACAAATCTTGTTGTTGTTGGTTGTTGTTGTGAAGATCGTCATCAAGGTTTCTCATTTTTTCTAAGGCACCAACTTCATCTTTTCAAAATCCAAAGTTTTTTCCTCACATAATTTTATGGTAAATTGTTGTGCAATGGAGGCGACAGTAAACATGCTTAATTGAAACATGATAAAATTGAATCATCGACAAGTGGTTACAGTTTGAGAGTGTTTTATAACAAGCATGGCCTTATTGGGAAGAGACATTAATTACGGTCCTTCGTTTTGACCCCACTCGTATGTAAAATAATATTTTCTCTACCCCACTCGTGTGTAATGTAATTTTATTAAAATTTTAAGAAAAACCAAGCTTCGCTTTCAGCTTGCTTGATTTTTCTTTATTGTAAAAGCTAGCTTAATAAAAGTAAAAAAATATTTTAAAAAAACCTCAATACAACTAACCCTCTACAAAAGCACGCACTTCCAAATGTTTCCACAACAACAATAACACGCCTTACCTTCGCTTCATGAATTCTTACAGCTATTACCATCAAGAAATTAATTAAGGATAACCATTGGTACAAACTGATGATTCATTACCTTAGAAGACACTTTTGTAAATAGAAAGGAAGATTAATCAACAACAACCAGCACAATACAATGGTTTGTACTTCACCACATACGGACAAAAATAACCAAAGAAAAAGTTAAGAAGACTTTCCCAGCAACTATAATTCCATAGGTTTAACAAGAGAAGGAATTGGAACAAGAAGAAGAACCACTATAGAATTAGAAACGTGGAGTACCAAAGAAATCACAATTTGAAGAATTAGTAAAGAAATAATTAAATAAATAATGTTTTTACCCCCCAATTATTTCGTAATTTTCTAGCCAACACCCCTAAATTAAAAGTAAGATTATTACCCCTCCTCCCCACTTGTAACATTAATTTGTGTCTCTTCCCATTGGTGCTAAAATTGATTCTCTTTCTAATTGAATTGTAGGCCTGTGAGTGCATGAATGATTATTTTGCTGTATTTGGGACTGTGTGGAAATGACGCATATCAAGAATGGTAATATAGATACAGTTGAAAATTGAGGAAATAAAGTGAATTATTTAGGTAATAGATTGAAAGATTGTTTGTTAATTGAGAGGTATTCTATGCACTTTGCATAATGAAATTTCATTAACCAATCGTTTTACAATTAAACTGCTTCACCTTTCTGCATTCGGTGACCTTCGTACGCTTTTACAAAGTGAAATTTATTTTAATATTTATACGTACGCTATTAACTGCGTATTTAATGCGATAACTAGAGGCATTGAGTTTTCCGCTCATAAAAAACTCCCTATTGGTTGGAAAATCTCCAAAATTTACAACAAACACAAAAAAATGACCCAAGACAACAAGACAGCATCCGTCACAGAAGCAAAAACATCATCGACAACAACAGGTTCATCATCTTTCCTCCGTGCTCTTCAACACTGGTCTGGTGTAGCCTTTTCTGTTTTTGCCTCTCTCCACGTAGCTACTACAGTTTCAGCCTCCGTTTCACCTGCTACTTATGATCTCGTCTTGGAAAAGACAAGAGGAATCTATCGACCAAATATGATGATGGAAGGTTTGGTTGTATTTGCTCCATTGGTAGTCCACATGATTGCCAATTCATTGATCTTTATGAGTGGAAAAAAATCAACAGCCACAGCCAATACATCACTTGCTAAAAAGTTACACACATACACTGGATATGCTTTGGGGGCTTTGGTTCCAATGCACATTTTTGGAACTCGTTTTATGCATTCATATGCTGGTTCTTTTGCTTCCATTGCTTTTGCAGCTGAGAAGGAAATAGGTCAAGGTGCAGCAATGGGTTATTTTGGACTCTTATTGACCAGTGGAGTTTATCACTCAATTTATGGATTGAATGTCGCTCTTGGGTATAAATTGAAGAAACCAGTAGTTTTGGCATCTATTGTTGCAGTTTTGGCTGCTTCTTACTATGGAGCCTTAGGTTTATTGGGCTACTTGTATCCTGATCAAATGGTTGCTGTTAGAGCTAAATATGATCAATTCGCTCATTAATTTTGTAAAATAAATAATATTTACTAAATCTAAAAGATTAAGGTAAAACTCAAGTTATATTCAATTTCAAAAATGATCAATCTGAACTGATTGCTTTACAAACAGCCACTGCACCAGGTGGGAACTCAGTCACATTTTTAATCTTGTCTTCAGACAATTCAGATTGATAATTGTCCAAATTGATATGTGCACCAATTGCAAAGAAACAGAGTCTTCCACAATTTGGATTTTCGAAATGAACCTTTTAATCCTAACAAGAATCTTGAAAGAGTATCCAACACAAAGTGCAAAGTCACTTTTTTTCATTTCCAACCCTAGACTAATTACCTGGCATGTAAAGCTTTTTGTTTTCCTTGGTGGGCTTGTTTCTTGTACAATATATAGACTTTCGTCTCTCTTGAGTGGAAACTTGGAATTTGGTAAGTTAATGTGAACCCGTAGAATCTTTAAAGGTTCAGTGAGCTTAATATCATCACAATATAGAGGAGTTGTGTAATAGGAATTAAAAGTAATATATCTATTATCTCCAATAATTCTAGGCTCTGGAATCATTTCTTTGTTGAAACCACCAGATAGAATTGCAACTTTAGCAACCAAATCTGTACCTCCCACTTTTGGTTGTTGTTTTTCAATATCAAGAATAAAGCCTCTCAAAGGTTTTGATTGAACATAACTAGGAAGTGGTCTGTAAGATTTTTCAATAGTTGAAGTGAGCTCACTAATTCCCTTATTTGTCTTGTAATTGATAAAGAACAAGTTGACGGCCTTGAATCCAACTCTTTTACCCATCCCTGTAATGAATGGGAATATTTTAGAGTGATATTCTGATTCATTAAACTCGTTACAATTTGAAACGTCCACAAGAACACCAACCTCCCTAATTCCCATTGTAAACATTTTTACAAAATTATTACTAACAATATCAATACTCCTCTGTTCCTCAATTGGTAATGAATTAGAGTCCTCTAGTTCAGCAAATTCTACACATTCTCTAGGGTCTATATAAACCAATCCAAAATCAAATGAGGAAAGTATTGAACAGTCGCTGGTCTCTAAAAAAGTAAACACATTTTCAAGAGAATCTTTCAAATGATAGTAAGGTTTTTTAGCTATAAACTCTTCATAAAGTTTCTTATAACTTGCAACACTATTTCTATAGGATGACAATATTTTCCTATTGAAAATCATTGACTCACACTTCATTTGCCAAAATTGATCATCATCATCAACAATGTCATTTACATGAGAGGAGCATCTCAAAAGTGCAGCCAATGTTCGATTATCCAGAAAAAGTGCCATCAGGCAAACAATTTCATTCGGAGCAATATTCAAAAAATCTAGCAATTTAATTGATTCATCATCAATAATATTTTCATCATGATTAGGTATTGTAAAATCGGAAAGTGATTGTTTATGATCAGATTCATATTTTAAATTACTAATATGACTCAACAAATTTCCAATCGCATTCGGAAAGGGATAGGCTGCAGCTGCTCTATTTTCCAATTCATCACTGGAACCAGGCTGTTGTTTAGTGAGTGCAAGCCTTTGAATCACCACAAAAAATTGTTTCATTTTTTTTCTTGAAATAGCTCTCTTTCGAATCATAATAATGGTTTGGTTCATTTTGCTCTTTCCTTTCACCACCTTGAACGAAACTGGAGCAATAGAGAGTGCTAAACACAAAGCGGTTGGAAATAATATATTCTTTGGAGGTGTTTTTAGAAATTCCATTGGTATTTCGCCAACTATTATTATCAAGCATCCAAAGTATAAGAATGATCAGTGTAACATGTTTTTGGTAAAGATGGATTTGACCACCAATGAAATTTTATGGTACAAATCAGAGATTTTGGAAGCTTGTGGAACGACATTGACTGCCATAGAAACATCAATTGAAAATAATGGTGATTGTGAATATGTGGCTGTTTCTCTGCTAACTTCATGGCCCTGTTGTGATTTTCTTGCCACAGGAGGTCCAGGATTGATGATTTACAATGCCACGAGTGGTGAAAGACTGTGGGCTCAACAAATGGTTGTTTATTATGGTAATATTTTGAGTTTGGCATTCGATAGATCTTCCTTGTTTGTAACTGGATATGTTGGTGATTCGAATAGTTTTGGAGTTGAAGTTTTTCGTGATGAAGATTCAGCTGGAAAAGTTTACAATACCTTCGCTTTAATGTTAAGGTTGAAAGATTGGAGTAGACAATGGGTTGTTCAAAGTATTGATACAACTTTTGCAACTGAAGACATGGGAAAAAATCCAAGACTAGTAACTGGAATATACCCAGTATCAGTTAGTGGAATGGATTTGTTAGTGTTAACTGGATTTTTCACACAAGGTGAATCAACCACATGGAGAGATTCAGATAATAACTTGGTCAAAATTGAGAAAAATGGTTTAAATGGAAATTATGTCATGCTACTTTATCAAAATGGTACTATTCTATCTTATCTTTCTACAACAGTGAACACATATATAGTTAGAAGAACAGCATCTGTTATTCTGTGTGGTTCAAATACTATTTTAGAATGTGTGGAATTGAGTTTACCAAAACTTGAAACAAAAAATGTAATGCTTTCAAATCAGTTGAGTTCTTGTAAATCTACAATTTATTCAGTGACAGGTACCGAGTCACTTGTTTTTATTGCAGCAAGGTTTGATTCTTGTAGAAACAATGAAATTATAGTTCAATCATTGGATAACAATTTAAGGGATGCAGAATGGATTTTGCGTGTGAATGGTACGAATGTGAACTCAGTTTTTATATCTGCAACCAATTCATACGTTGCTGTTTCATATGTTTATTATGGAAGGTTAATTGACCTTACAGGAAATGCATATAGTTCTCCTCGTTCAAATCTATTGATTCAGTCTTACAGCTCTAAAAATTACAAATCTTGTTTTGGAATTGCTTATAATGACACGAGTGTTTGCTCTGGACATGGCATTTGTCAATCTTCAGATTATTGTGTGTGCAATTATGGTTATGGTAATACAAATTGTTCTCAATTTACTTGTTTTGGTAAATTAGAATCTGGATGTAATCACGGTAAATGTATTGGAATAGACAAGTGCCAGTGTGATAACAGCTATTTTGGACCTCATTGTAACATTACAACGTGTTTTAACATCCCGTCAACCAATCAATCATTTGTTTGTAGTGGTTGGGGGAATTGTGTAGATTATAATACCTGCAAATGCAAGACTAGTTATTTTGGAAATGATTGCTCTTCCTTCATGTGCTATGAGGTGTTATCAAAATCAAATCAAGTTTGCTCTGGAAGAGGCAAATGTGTTTCAACAGACCATTGTGTTTGTCAAGAGAACTATTTTGGAGATAATTGTGAACATACTAGTTGTTTTGGTATTGATTCGAATAATTTCACAGTGTGCCAACGTTCTGGATTTTGTGTTGGCTATGATACTTGTAGTTGTCTAACAGGAAGTGCTGGTCCAGATTGCTCCATTCCTACATGTTATTCAATATCTACCCTATCAACAGATCAATTGGTTTGTGGAGGAAATGGCAATTGTGTTAGTAAGGACAATTGTGTTTGCAAACAATTCAATAACAGTTTACCAATGTATGTTGGCAAGCAATGTGAAACTCCTATCTGTTTTGGAAATATTGGTGTGGAATCTTGCTCTGGATATGGTGATTGTATTGGTCCTAATAATTGTAGTTGTCATGATGGGTTTTCAGGAAAGCTTTGTAATGTGGATGAAAATCTGCTTTACAAAATTCTAGTTCCAGTTGGAGTGTTGGTTTCATGTCTTGTATTTTTCTTACTGGTTAGTGTAGCTCTCTATATTTACAAAAACAGGTATTGGAATAAGAGAAAAAAGACAGAAATGGAAATGGAAAAAAAGCTTCTCGATATTGAATTAGAATTAGAGGATGAAAGAGGAAAGCAATTATCCTATTTGATTCCAATAGAAGAATTAGAATTAGTTGAGAAAATAGGTTCAGGTGGTTTCGGTCAGGTTTACAAAGCCAGATGGAAGCAAGTTAGTGTTGCTATTAAAAGTGTAGATTACAATGAAGATGATGAGATAGAACAGGAGGAAGATACATTTGAAAGAGAAGTTCTTTTACTCAACAGTTTGAAACATCCAAATGTTATACAATTCTTTGGTGTTTGTATCACAGATCGAAGAAAGTTAATGGTTATGGAATATCTTGGAGGTGGTTCATTGGATAAGTTAATTAGTGAACTTCGATTGAAAAGAAAAATGATCAAACTAATTGATAAGATTCGTATTTTATTTGGAGTTTCTAACGGTTTGAGTTATTTACATAACTTGAAACCGAAAATGATTATTCATAGAGATTTAAAAAGTGCTAACATTTTATTAGATGAGAATATGCAACCCAAGGTTTGTGATTTTGGATTGTCTAAATTGATTGGAAATACCAATTCAACCAATATGACTACCAATTTAGGAAGTATCCTTTATATGGCTGTAAGTAATACTAATTAATTGAACAATAGTATAATAACTTGTCTTTAAAGCCTGTAAGTATTTGTACTAACATTATTCATAATTAATTTATTAAGGAATTGATTGGTGACAGTAATATTTCAATTTCTAACAAGTTGGACGTCTACAGTTTTGGCATTGTAATGTATGAGTTACTTTTTGAGGAGAATCCATACATTAATCAAAGTTCTGAAAAAATTAATAGATTTTCAAAGTCTGAGATAACAGATGTGAATAGTTTCAGTATTCCACTCAAAGTTTCCAAAGGATTCAGACCTAAAATTCCATTCTCTACTGTTGAAGAGAGATCAGTATGGTATGGATTAAGGAGTATATGAAAGATGACAAGAAATATATGGATATTGACATTTTAGTTTCAGTTGTGGATCAGTATATTGACTTGATGAAAGATTGTTGGGATCAAAATCCAGATGAGAGACCTTCGTTTGATGAGGTTGCAGATCGTTTAGCAAATATTCTTTCCAAATTCAATATATAAATATCTAATAACCATCAATTACGTTTACATCCAAAGGATATGTGGTTTCTACTAACCTGATTGGTCGTTTGCTCTTGAGTTCGGTATTGGAATCTCAAGTCTCCCAATCATAATAAATGTGAGGAAAAAAACACTTCAAGTATTTGTATCATGGTACACCATCAATCCTAGGCCTAATGTGGCTAGAAAATCACAACATGGAGTTAGTAGAGTAATAAACACTCATTCACCATGGTTTTCTATTGATGTTTATATGATAGTCCACTTTGTTCAACAAGCTTTCAAAAATCTCCTGATTTGTACCTTAAAATTACCAAAAACAAGTTAGACTAACACTTTGGATGCTGTTTGTATGAAGTCAACAGCGAAATGATGTATTTCCAACAGCTTTGTGTTTAGCACTCGCTACTACACCAGGTTCTTTAAAGTCAAGTAGTGTGGAATGCTCTACGAAAATAATTAAAAAACAAGTATCACTTGTCAACTGAGACTGTTTTTATTTGGTTTATCAAATTGCTTGGTTTGGTTTATTTCCAGCACCTGACAAATGATAAGGGCGTGAAGAAACACCCATTTCCAACATTATGACAAAACAAAAAAACTCATATTTGCCATAGATTAGTCGTGTCAAACATTGTTAGACCAACACCTGTTTCCAAATGAAACCCCAATAGTAATTGGCAAGTTTCAAAGTGTGTTGTTGTTGTTGTATATATAAAAAAATCATTCAAAACTACGATAATGAATTATAAATTTAAAGTCATTTTGCCAATTCTCTGTTTCTCTCTCATAACATTCCTCCTGGAAAGACATTTTCTCTACTCGCACCAGAAATATTCTTCAAAACAACCTGGTGCTGCTGGAGCTGGACATCTCATGCATGTTGTGGTAATCTATGAAAACTCAGAAAAGGTTGCCTCTCCATTGTTAGCTCTTCCATCATGTCCCTCGCCTCCCCACCATGTAACTCTACATGTTTTCATGAATTCAACCAATACCATCGATTGTATTGTGAAGAGATTTGGTTCTTGTGAGAGAGTTTCGTTGAAATTCTATGAGTCGAACGAGTTGTCTGTTGACGCCAAATCGACACATTATAGTGCTGCCTCTGCCAACAAGAAGTTAAAGCTGATTGAATTCTTTCAACATAAATTGGCACATTTCTTGTTTTTGGATGCAGATACCTTCTTGGTTCATGGTTTTGATGGTCTAATCTATGCCTGGGAGTATCTGTA
>NW_003163325.1:279598-295144 GCF_000004985.1 Naegleria gruberi | reverse complement strand
GGAGAGACACTATTGGCTGATCAGGATGTGCTCAATACTCTCGATAGAATAACGAATAGAGCATGGATTCATGAAATGGAATGTGGACTACACTTGCAATATGCTGGTCATCAAAACTGCATCACATCTTGTGTTAGGGTGCTTCACTTTAATGCAATGGGAAGCCCAAAACATACACCATCTCTAGATTTAATGTTACTCACCACAAACGAGACACTCTCAAATCCAAATTGTGGAAATCCCATCTTTCCACATGAGCACTTGTTTGATTGGATTGAAAATCCCAACTATTCACTTACATGTAATTGAACCTATTTACGACTTGTCATAATTCGTAAAATATATTACCTCGACAAAATCAACTCACCTGAATTGTTTATTCAACTAGACAAATTTCACTCT
This sequence comes from Naegleria gruberi, assembly GCF_000004985.1. Lineage (NCBI taxonomy): Eukaryota > Heterolobosea > Eutetramitea > Acrasida > Naegleriidae > Naegleria > Naegleria gruberi. Next base: position 294,742 of record NW_003163325.1, on the reverse strand, counting down.
TGATTTATAATCAATTTTCTCAATTATCAAGTTCTCTTTTATTCCATCACACTCCTGAACTAGAAACTTTAAAAAAAAATGGAACAACTTTACAGCTTCTTGGAACATCCCATAGTGAATCCCTTAATAAAATTCGGAATTACACCACTGCTTGCAACTGCAGCTTCTGCAGCAATGGCTGGTATGGTAGCTTTCGGAATAAGCTCCCTCATCTATAAGAATAATCAGGACCGATATTCAACTGCCAATATGGTGGTTGTTATGTTTAGTGGAGCTTTTGGAGGAATTGTGGCAACAACTGCTCTGCTCTTTACTCTTGGTTGGAAAATCTTAATCTTGCCATTCTGTTTGATTGTGGCTGGTATTCTTTATTTGAGGAGAAAATAAAAGAAATCATGAACAGGAATCCAATATTGTTGTGAGGATAAAAAAGTCAGTTCAATATAAGCTAATGATGTACAATATTCAACGTTGAATTCATGTGGATTCACGCCGAGAAGGAATCGATAAACTTACTTCATTACAACTGTGTCCACCAAGACCTCTTTGCTAGCTTCAACTTCAAAATTGAGAAACATCATGAATTTTAACCTTCAATTTCAAAATAAAACATTTCTTTCAAACAACCACGTCTGAAACCAAACAACAAAAAAATGTCACAATTCAATTTCAGATCAGAACATCAAAATAACTCTTCTTCATCAAAAACAACAAGTAAAAAGACCACTGCCACTAAATCTTCATCTTCTTCTTCTTCTCTGGTGGTAAACAATTTAAGAGTGTAAATACAACAAGTAATGCCAATCAAAAAGATAAACCAGAGAGAAGATTTCATTCCGAATCAACAAAATCAAATGCATTTACTAGTAAAGCTCCTGTTGCAGAGTCATCAAGTGGAAGTAGTAGTTCCACTGCATTCAAGTATATTTGTGTGTTGGATTTTGAAGCTGTTTTTGCAGACGATTGTAAAACTAATAGAAATTATGATATGGAAATTATTGAATTTCCATCAGTCTTGTTAAAATTTGAAAGTGAAAAGCAATTGGTTGTTGTGGATGAAATTCAAAACTATGTAAAAACAAGAAGAATTCCAAAAATTAATGAAGAATGCACCAAATTGACTGGAATTACTCAAGAAATGGTCGAATCTGGAGTTTCATTCGAAGAAGCACTCAAGAGACACAATGAATGGTTAATGTCTCATTTAGGAGAAAAACCAACCAAAGATAACATCCTGATGGCCACTTGTGGAGGTAAATATTTTCAATTTGATTAGTTTTTAACAATTCTCAAAGATTGGGACTTAAAAACAATGATTCCACATCAAGTTTTCTTTGAGAAACAAACAATTTCCTTAATTGGATCTCATTTCACACAATGGTGCAATGTCAAGGATGTATTTGCCAAGTTTTACAATATGGAAAAGGTGAATGGCATGTTGACAATGTTAAATGCACTGAAATTACCTCTCCTTGGCAAACATCATTCTGGTATTGATGATTGTAAAAATATTGCTCGAGTTGTTTGTAAAATGGCACAACAAGGATGCCACTTTAATGCCACATGTAAATTAAAAGTGAAGCATGGTGAATTTTCCAGAACAAAGAATGCAAATATTGAATTTACCAATTATGATCCAAATGTTTCTACCGAAAGTAACAATTAAAAATAATATTGAAACTATTAAAAAAAAAATGTCGAGTTATTCTTTTCATTTATTGTATCATCAGAAAGATCAAATTTTTGGTTTTATTATTAGTAACATTATAGATAACGAATTAGCAATGTCTTTGGTTGAACAATTTAAAAAAGAAACCACCATTTCAAAGTTATGGAATAGATTTTCTACAATACCGTCAACATCTTATCTAGAAAAGTTTCTTCATCCTATCAAACCAATTTCTTTGCAGCTTGGAGAGAGTTTGAACCTCATTCTCTTTGAATTCTATTGAATCAAGCATGTTAGAAAATAGACAAATAAGAAATTATTTCCTCTTCTTGAAATCAGATTCCTCATGTTCCTAATTCTAACACTATAATTATTAATGGATTCCACTGTTGAATCAGATAATTGTAAAATAGTAATAAATACTATCAAAGTTGATTCATTGATATTGTTAAAGAACATCTAAATGATCACATTCTTCTATTCGAATTAATGGACACCACTGGGTTCATCGAATATATAAGTGGAACAATTAAGAAACTTTTAATTCCTAATTGATTAAAGAATTTTTCAATAGTGAAAACAAAAGTAAATAGATCCACTGATATTAATAATGAAGTATTCAATGGTTTGTTTATGTTAATTTTATTAATAATAGAGAGTATATTAATATCCAAAATCCATCCCAAACCAGTTTTTGGATATAGGTGAATAAAAAATCGGCAAAAAGCCAAATTGAACCAAAAAGCCAAAATCTAAATCCAAAAATAAACTAAAAAATGAATTATTTCAAAAATAAAATATTCCAAATTTATTGTTGATTTATTGTAATTAGTATTGATTATAATAATTTATCCACACCAAAATATAATCTCTCCCCCATTAGCCTTTCATGATTGGGTAATGATAAAATAGTTTATTTAAAAAAATATGTCAATTTATTTTCATATATTACATCATCAAAAAGACCAACTTTTTGATTTTACTACAAATAACGAATTAGCGAAGTCCTTGGTTAAACAATTTAAAAAAGAAACCACTATTTCAAAGTCATGGAAAGGATTTTCTTATAAAAATAGCCTTTTACAACAAACAAATTTATTATTGGAAAAACGAATACCAATGTTCAAAGGTTTGTTAGTTGAATTCGAAACAACAATTGTAATTTCAGTATATCCCATAAAACTCATTCCAATATCTGAGTCCTTGTGTGGACGTTTGATTCTATGATTACCATTTTTTGATTTGGTGAGCTTGTTTATAAATAGATGTGTAATATGAGTATGCAAATGTAATTTTAAAGGTATTTATAAATCGGATAAAGAGACGTACAAGAAGGAGATATATGTTATGCTTTGTAAAACAATTCCATGTTGGTCTATTAAATTATCAAATTCTTCTTTATTGTTATAACCTTCTATTATCCAAATTTTGTTAGAGTTTATTTTTGTGGAGGAGTGATAAAATTGTACTTACGGTTACTTTTGACTTTGTTTTCTTGGACTTTTTTGATGGTTCGTGAATATCATTTCAAGTTAATCACAGAGTGCTTGGATATTAATATACTCTAAAAAGTTAAAAAAAAATGTCGAGTTATTCTTTTCATTTATTATATCATCAGGAAGATCAAATTTTTGGTTTTGTTATTAGTAGCATTATAGATAGCGAATTAGTAATGTCTTTCGTTGAACAATTTAAAAAAGAAACCGCTAGAAAATTATGGCATGGATTTTCTGATAAACAAAAAACAAATTTATCACCACCAATATTGATTTTCTCTTCTATTGGAGCTTTTGTTAAACAAATTGAGAAGTTATTTTCTTTTAAAGATTAAATTATTTCTTTTTGGAAAAGAAAATTCTTCATTATTATTTCATTAAGGTCTTTTGAATTTTGTGACCTCTCTTGCAATTTCTAAATATTAGTTCACTATCTCTTTCAAACAAATAATCAATAAAATCATTCATTGTTTGGCCATTGGATTATAATTCATCCACACCAAAATATAATCTCTCCCCATTAGCCTTTCATGATTGGGTAATGATAAAATAGTTTATTTAAAAAAATATGTCAATTTATTTTCATATATTACATCATCAAGAAGACCAAATTTTTGATTTTACCACAAATAACGAATTAGCAAAGTCCTTGGTTAAACAATTTAAAAAAGAAACCACTATTTCAAAGTCATGGAAAGGATTTTCTTATAAAAATAGCCTTTTACAACAAACAAATTTATCAGCACTACAAAACCACCAAAATTTAAAAGCAACAATCAATTATCTCTGATAATAATAATAGCTTTCTTATTGGAAAAACGAATACCAATATTCAAAAGTTTGGATTCAAGGTTTGTTAGTTAAATTCGAAACAACAATAACATTAATTATTAATTTTAATTAACAACTCAATAGCAACAACAGAACCTATGTTAAGTAAATCGTTAACATTGTAGTATTTACCCTTTTTTTTCAAACGAAGTTATTAGAATTAGATTTTGTATTGAACTAAACTTAATATTGTTATGCTTTGTAAAACAATTCCATGTTGGTCTATTAAATTATTAAATTCTTCTTTATCATTACAACCTTCTATTATCCAAATTCTCAAAGGAGTGGAAAAAGATAACCTCTAACAAACCAATATTAGATCGCAGTAAGCGTTAAGCTTTTAACAATAAAACAAGTAGCAACAAGCAAATTTCAAAAAAATTTGCAATTATTAAAAGTGTTAGAGTTTATATTATACAAAGGTTATGATATTCTCAATCATTATTTTTTGTTATTATTTAGTACGTTTTGTGGAGGAGTGTAAAATAGTGGATTGGTTGTTAAAATTGTACCTACGGTAACTTTTGACTTTGTTTTCTTGGACTTTTTTGATTGTTCGTTAATAACATTTCAAGTTAATCACAAAGTAATATTAAATTTTATTTATTTATTGACCTTTTCAATCTTGTTTTTTGAATTAATTTGTCTTCTTTTTTGTTTGATTTGTTGTTTAAATTTAATAAAGTGCTCACTAATCATTTCACACACTTGCTTTTCCAATTCATCAAACAAATCATCGTCCAATACGCTGCCAACATTAAATTCATCCAATACATTCTTTACTCGGTCTTGGAGTATCTTACTTGTTTTGATTGGAGTTTCACCATTTGGATCAATGAATTCGGAAAATATCTTAAATGCCACCTCATACTTGTTTCGTTCAATGGTTTCGAATTGTTCCTTGTGGATTTTGTCTTCAGAAATTGATGAGGCAGAATTCAATTCTGAATGATCATTGCCATATGTATGATTAGAATATCTCAAATCATGAGCTCTATCACATAATTCATGATAATCATGACAATTATCCAATAATGTAAAATAATCCAAACATGATTCCTTCTCACAAAATGTTTTAAATATTGGATTGTACTTTTCACTTGCAATTGCTTCCATAATCATGATACCTGTTGCCTTATTGAGCTTTCTCTTACTGGCCACATCTGTCGACAATGCAATGGCGAAAATCAACAAGACAATTGGCACACTAATAGCCACACCAAATAAAACCATACTCATATTGACAGCTCCAAATAATCTCAAATAATCCTGTTTCTCTTCACTTAATTTATCAATTTCCGTACGAACTATATTTAAAAGGATATTAGTATAGCCATCCATAATGAGATAGGATAAACTTTTTCGAACAGAGTTGGCAGAATCCAAATCTCCTTGTGCAATATAACCCATAATGAGATTGTTCAGACCAACGTATTGAGGTGAGGCAAAATCCAATTTGAGATTTTTCAAAGATTCGGCCGGAAGATTCTTCTTCAATTCCAGTAATTGCTGACTAGCATTGGGTTGCAGCATGTTATATTCAGCAACGAGTTGGATATCACCAGTTACACATGCCGTCTTGACAATGCAATCTATTTTATAGTAATTGGTCAAGAATTCCGTTCTGAGCAAGAGGAGATTAGTTTCTTTCTTGGCATCCAATTTGAAAGCATTTCCAACAATCACTGCAATGGCAATGAATGCACCAATATTCAATAACATTCCCAATAGAGATAAGACTCTCACTAGATTCAATTCAATCATACCACAACATGTTGGAATTCGAAAGGTGACAGAAGAGAGAGAGGACTTGCCAGATTTCCCTGTTTTTGCAGTTGTTTTGGTGAAGATTGATTCGGTTGTTGGTTTCTTTACAGTAGTTAGATTGTTTCCAGCAACATTTCCGGAAGCAATTGGTGATGAATTTTGAGCTCTATCTATTCGAAACTTGTCAATTTGTGGTTTGATAGAAGTGAGGGTAAGACGTTGAGTTTTTCTGGTAGCAACCTGAACATAGACACTATCTGAATCACTACAGACATCATTGTCATCCTCAAAGTTTGTTTCTTGTTGTTGAGTTTGTTCTTCTTCTTCCTTGTTGTTAACTTCTTTTAATTCTATCAGAGTTGGTGAGTTGTCATTAGAAGATTCAATGTGGTCGGCAGTTAATTGCATGGGAGTGGCATTTGGGTGAGTTGAGGTGGTGCTGTTTGACATTTTTCTTTGATATGTTAATGGCATACGGCGCTGATTTTTTCAAATTAATTTCATACTTTCCATAGATGGAAGACAGGTTACTTTATGGTTGCCGACCTCCTAAATTTAAGAGATGCCTATCACAAGATGTAGTGCATGCGAAAAATCAGTGAACTGATGATTAATCAGCTTTATTCTCTGTTGGATTTGGAGTTGGGGTTTGTGGTTGTTGGTTTGTCAAGTTGTCTGTTGTTGAGGGAGGTGCACTTGTACCAGGTGTGGTTTCCTCTTTTTGAGCTGGTTGCGTTTGAGGAGGTTGAGTACGAGCTAACTTTTTAGTCTTTTCCAAACTTGATTTGAATTTGGTATTGTTAGGTTTGAGTTGAATTGCCATATTGTGGTCTGCTTCTGCTTTCTGGTATTGACCCATCTTTCTCCAAGCAACAGCACGAGTATGGAAATAGTTGGCATCATTCTTTTTCAAATCAATTGATTTGTCAATGCTTTGGATACTTGCTTCATAATTCTTCAACTTTCTTTCAGCTTTAGCTCTGAAAAAATAGAGCTCTGCTCCAATACTGGGATTGTTAGCACTGGTTTTATCTTCTTGGTAGTGTTGAATGGAAAGATTCAAATCATCGAGTGCTTTTTGGTATTGTTTGAGAGTATTGTAACAAACAGATCTGAATTTGTATTTTTTGGAGAGGAATGATTGGTCATGCTCATCAAATTGAATCGATCTAGTGTAATCATGAATGGCCAATTGAAAATTTCCCAATGCGTTGTGAGAAATGGCTCTGTTAAAATAGAATAATCCTCTATTCTTGGCATCAAATTGGGCAATATTGAGAGCCTTATCATAGGCCTCAACAGCCTCCTTATCAAGCTTCAGTCTTGAGAAGCAGACACCAATATTATTGTAGCATGATGCCTCTGAGTTTGAAGAGGTGGCATAGGTTGCTGCCAATTCAAATTGTCTCAAAGCAGGACGAAAAGCTGCTCTATCAAGGAAGATTAGTCCGTACAATTCTCTTGCCTGAAAATTTGATGGATATTTCCACAAGATATTCTCCAAGATTCTAATAGCATCTTCGTATTCCTTTTGATTTTTCAAATTCTTTGCAATATTGACCCACTTTTTAACTTCCTCCGATTCTACATCAACCTTGTCACTTGCCTTCTTTAAATTCTCTTGAATCCATGGTGGCAAGTAAGCCTCCAATCTAGATGGTTCATTCCTGAATAATTTGTTTAAATCCTCAAAACCATGTCGTTGATCATAGGCTTGTCTCAATTGCCAATATTCATACGACAACAATCCAAGACTGATGAATAGCAAGAGGATTGCAAATTTGTTTCTCTTATTCCTCCTTCTTTCCCTCCTGAGATCAGAAACGAGATGATCAACAACATTCTCCTCTGATGATGATGTTGGTGTTGGTTGTTGTTGTTGTTGATAGTACTGTTGATGATGGCCATTATGGTACTTGTATTGATAATGTTGTTGATGGTGATGATTGTGTTGTTGATTGAATTGATTCATTAGAACGGATACCATTGCATGATATCCTCTCCTATTATTATTACTACTACAAATTGTATTGATCAATAAATCACCTAATTGATTTCCTGGCGATGCAACATTGGAGGTAGAGGCAATAAATTTCCTCAGACTCGTTGTTGTATGATACATTTTTTAATGATTGTTGTAATAATAGAAACATGATGTTTCCTTGCGAATATCATTGTTGATGGAAATTTGGAAAACAAATTTATTGGATGATGACTTGTATCAATTGATCATAGAATTAACATGTTCATAGTAATGAGAATCATCATCAAATAGAAATTTGTAATACATCTTGACTTAGGTTTTGTTGAGAGTATGATTAATAGTATAAACTTCTTTGGATAGCAGCACACAGAGTTAGAGAGTTGGATGTTGGATGGGATATACAATAAATTGCCATGCTTGAAGATTAAAACTTCATACTCTCTAAATAAATTAATTGAAGAGATTCATAAACTCGCTTATAAAGTCTCTCTTTCCTCGATAATCTTTTGATATTGTTGTTCTTGTTTGACTCTTGGAGTAACACCATTACCAGAGAACTTTCTATAGAAGAGGAGAATATGATGTTCAGATGGTGAGTATCCGTACTAAATACGTTTTAGAAGCACACATTGTTATTATTCAATTGAATAATAATATCATGATCATAATAAGAAATCACCATACCATCATCAGCAAGTAATTGTTGTTGTTTTTAAATAATAATAATAAGACTAATTATTATCATGTAACAAGAGAATACTTACGTGAACCCAACCTCTCGACATTTCAATACCAATTCCTCTCCATTCTTCTTCGGCTAGCAATTTTCCATCGAAATGTTTAAAAACACGATTACCAAATTCTCTTGGCAAGGTAACATGACGATATTCATTTTGGTCATCATAGTACTTGTCGCTATAGTTGAATTCCTTGCTAATATCTTCAGACATTTTGATAGTAGTATTTGTTGAACAATAGAGTGATTTTTTTATTGTTGTGATTAGTCTTCCAAAGATTGTTTATTTTTTGAATTTATAACTGTCAGAATTGGCGGGAATTTTTTTGTAAAAATGTTCAACGACAGGTTTAACACGCTCCTTGATGGAGATGATGATTCAATCTACGGTTCGAATAATAACTCAATGACAAGTTGGGAGAAAATAGAAAACCCAACCCTATACCAACGTATCACATGTACATCCTCGATTTTGGAGTATTGTTATTCAATGATTAAATTAATTCCTTAATATCATTTTGTATAAATTACAGAATTTTGCATGAACACAACATTAAAGGTAATAATAAATTCATCATTTAATGTCCAAAATTACAGGCGTTTAAGAATTGCTAATAAAACCAATTCATGGATGTTGAATCTTGATTCATTACAAAAAGAATCGTGTTATCATTACACCCAATTTTACCAAAATTAAAAAATTTACCGTAAAGTCCATTTTTGTATCAAAAACTCCATTCAATCAAAATCATTCAAAGTATTATTGAATGAATAGCCCGAAAATTTGATGGCGAAAAAAATTGTCTCCACTCTCTTTCCTTCTCTCTCTTACCAGTTGCCGACCTGCATTATCCAATTAGTGGGTGATTGTTTAATATATAGTTCCATTGGAGACATCATATTCTATCATCTAGTATAATATATTGTTCAAAGATTGTTTCAAGTATAGATAAAAATGAATTCGAGAGCATTTTCATCCTATGTGACATCGAAAAGATTGATATCACCACACTTGAATACTTCCAATACAAAAAATAGTAATCATTCGACAACATCATCGAGTAGTATATTTAATTTATTTAATGGATCGAGTAAAGTGGAAAAAAAGACTGATATTAATTTATATACAATTCTAGGAGTTTCAAAACATTCGAGTGATAAGGAAATTAAAAGTGCATATAAAAGCTTATCTAAACAGTATCACCCTGATTTAAATCCGAATGGTGAGGTGAGATTTAGAACAATTAATGAAGCTTACAAAGTATTAATGGATCCTGTGAAAAGAAAATTATACGATTCTAAATTCATTAATGATAATATTACCTATAGACCTATTATTAAATTTGATTCCTGTTTGGATATTCAACATACAATTTCCGTTAAAGAGTCTGATTTGAAAACTGGAAAGAAGAAAAAGTTCATGATTAATAGGAAGGTTATTTGTAAGGAATGTGAAAATAATTGCGAGGATAGTTGCCCTAACTGTAATGGGACAAGATTTCATACTATTGGCGAGGTTGTTAGAGTTACCATTGAACCAGGAATGAAAAATGGTCAAGTAATTCTAGTGTCAGGAAAGGGAGATGAAAATTTAAAGATTGAAAGTAGAAATATTGTGCATTATCTTGGAAATTTGGTTTTTACTGTTTCAGTATCTTCGTAATTATGCTAGGGTTACTTTCTTTTTTTGAGCTATTAACTTTTCAATGTAATCTTCAGAAGATTGGCCTCTGAAACACGAATAAATATAATCATACTTGTCAATTTCTTCCTGTGAAAGTGATGGTCTGCTGGTTGAGAGGGCTTGTATAAAGTGACTCTCTTTCACATAGACAGGTTCATTGGATTCTGGAGTGTGGTCTTTTGCCTTCTTGACCTTTGTTAGACTGGCTTGAATTTGTTTCATTTGTTGAGCCAATTCATCGCTCACAACAGTTTGATTTGAAACAGTTGACTTGCCCTTCTTTGCCTCTGCCTTATCAGTACTAAGTACTGTGAAAAAGTTTGTATCTTCATCTAAGAGATTATCCTGTCTCTTTTCCTTTGTTTGAGAGGTATCTCTGTATGCTGATAAAGTTGCTGAAAAGAAGAGAGCTTGCAAGTCGGCACCTGTGAAATTATGAGTTATGGAAGCAAGTTTTTTAAAATCTACATCTGATCCTATTTGAACATTGGATTGCTTGGAACAAATGACTTCCATAATATCTTGCCTTTCCTCCTCTGTTGGAATATTACAACAAACTGACTTGTCCAATCTACCTGGTCTCAACAAGGCAGCATCAATCAAGTCAGGTCTAGATGTGGCAGCCAAAACATAAACTCCCTTTCTAGATTCGACACCATCCAATTGACATAAAAATTGATTGACAACTCTATCTGTAACACCAGTATTGTCGTGACCTCTTTGAGCAGCAATTGAATCAAATTCATCAAAGAAAATAATACACGGCTTTGCAGATTCAGCTTGCATGAAAACATCTCTGACAGCTTGTTCACTCGCACCAACATACTTGTTCAAAAGTTCTGGTCCCTTAATGGAAATGAAATTCAATCCACATTCCTTAGCAATGGCACTTGCAATAAAAGTCTTACCACTTCCAGGTGGTCCATAAAGGAGAAGGCCAGAACGTAACTTGATTGGAGCATTCTCAAAGAGTGAGGCATATTTGGTTGGGAAAATGAAGGTTTCTCTCAGAATGTTTTTAACATCTTGAAGACCTCCAATATCTGAGAAGGAAGTTGTACTCTTTATCAACTTGATTCCCTCTGTGGATTGAGTTATAAAGTCTTTGGATGCCTTTGTAAATTCTTGAATGGTCAAAATAGTGTCAATACCTAATGATTCATACTTTCCTTCTTCCACTAGAGTTTGTAACTTGACATTGACCATCTTGTCCAACATATTTCTCACATCGAGAGGAGAGTAATTTTCAGTCCTATCAACAATGTAATCCAAAGTTTCTTCTGTCATACTATATTGTGAAAAATCAAAGACGTCTTCATCTGCTTCTGAGAAAAAGTCTGGTCTATTAGTGAGGAATCTTTGGAAGATCTTTCTTCGTTGCTCTCTGTTTGGTACACTGATTAAAAAGTTTTGCTCGAAAAGTTTTGAATTTTGAATAGAATCGTACGTTTCATCCAGAGATTTACATGTGACAATAACATTGACATTTCTTTCATAACTAGTACTGAAAAAAGATAGAGTGCTCAACAATTCAGTAAATGTTGAAGCAGCAACTCTAACATTAATATCTGGCATGGCTTCTTCTTGCTCAAAAGGACAAATTGAATCAATGTCATCAAAAATGATGAGAGAGGGGGCATTCATGATGGCCTCTTGTGCATAGCTCTTGAATTTCAAACCGAGAGTATCAGCTCTATCTCCAGCCAATGATGCACATGAAACAAAGATAGTGTAAACATTACAGTGTCTAGCCAGGGCCTTTGCATAGTAAGTTTTACCATTACCAACATTGCCTGAAATGATAATGTTCGAGTTGGAGTGAGTTGAATATTTGAATTCCTTCTTGAAAGGTACAGCCTCTGGAGAGTATTGAACTTGTAATCTGTTTAAAATTAATTGAACTTGTTCTGATATTTCAGTAATTTCACACAAATCAGGTACTTGAGAATAAACAGCATGTCTATGTTCCACAGCAATAGGATCTTCCACAATTGAAATATTATAGGAGGCTTCACTTCCAAAGAGTAGATATAAATTCTCAACGGATGACTTATTCAAAAATTCGCTAAAGGTTTGGTATTCATCCTCATCTTCCTTCTTTGAGGAAATAATAATTGATTCATTAATACTGACGAGCACATTTCCAAAACCTTTCAAGTAAATTACATTTCTCTGAGCCATAGCAATAGATGGAACAGTTAAGAGAGAATTGGTCTTGCGTTCCAAAATCCACTCTCTAAATATCTTGGTTAATTCTTGATAATTATCCATCGATACTTCAATGTCCTTTGGTAACATATCCAATATTGGTCTCACATAAATACTGTGAACAAAGTTAGGATATAATGGCTCTTCTATGTACTTTAAATAAACTGTAGAATGCTCAACAGCTCCAAGCATCCATATCAAGTGCTTTCCAACAAAAATGGTTGGCATGCTACACAATCCACTTGTTGCTTTCTCATTCAATACGTGTACTCTTCCATATATTATTCTCTATTAAAAGTTGAATTGATCGATTTTGAAATTATTGATAGAGAAATCAAATTATTGAGAAATTATTAATTAAAACATACTCTTTCCTTCTTTTCTTCAAATTCTTTCAAAGCATCAAGAGGATTCTTTTGTTCTTCAGCTTGTTCAGTTTCATCCTTGATAATATTCTTTCTAATGATATTCAAATGTAATACTTGAACTAAATCACCACTAACAAGTCCAATTTTAGTGGCAATATCTTTGGAAACATAAATAAATTTATCATCATCTATTTGCTCGTGAGTATATTTCAAATCCAATCTATTTGCAATTGTGGATAATTTTTCTAATTTCGATTTAATGTAATACTTTTTCTTTTCTTGTTTAACTTCATCAATAATTTCATGTTTAGTTTCAACAATTAATTCAGTTCCACTATCAATTATATACACATTGGTATCCTTATCATCGTTGCCACATTGATATGTATTTAATGTAATACTAATATTATTATTGATAAAAAGTGGGAATTTCATATCCCTGTATGCAATTCTAACTTGTGAAAGTAACTCCTCTTCAATACTATTTTGATTGAATTCCAAAATTTCCGAATCATCTATTGTTTCAGGTCTAACAAAAACACTCTTACACATTTTCACGTCCTTCAATAATTTAATAGTAATATTATCATTTTCATTAATTTCCAAACATTTAGCCAATGTTGATGGTATTCCAATCTTGTTCGGAGCTTGCTGATGAGTATGCCAACTCCAACACAAATAATCATCATCATCATGATTTATAATTTTAAATACTTGAATTTTCCCCTTGCTTTCATTCAATACTGCATTGGAGAGAACGTATTCGTGAGGTAATTGCACATAACAATCCCTTGTTGAAGTTAAAAAAACTTGAAACTCCTTCTCCGAGAAGGCATCATTTGCTTGGCTATTTGATGATGGCATTATTTTTTTAATAATTCTTCTTTCTATCTCCTTTTCATCATATTTTCGGAATTATTTAATAATTAATAAAATAGATAACAAGTCTTAATCTTAATGAACAAAGCACTCAATGAATGTACAATATCGGTAGATGTTTATTTACAGGGAGGGAGTGGATTGATTTGGCTTTTTGGTGATGAGTTTATAGTGAACAGGAGAGTTTGCCTTCTTCTTGGTGGTCAGTGTCACAACCTCTCCTCTTGAGAGCATTCCTACGAGTTGTGCCTGAGGTGTTATTGTAGATGGATTCCAACTACTTCTTCCCTGTTGAACAAAATCTGATGAGGCAATGTGATGAGATAGATTATTGGCCAACACTCTGCCACCATTCAGATTGGTTGTAAAGGTCTCCATTGTTGATATTATATCCCTCATGGCATTCTTTTTATACACTTTCAAGTCTTGTAAATATTCGAGTGGGATCCGAAAGCTTTCTCCATACTTTTTCAAGCAGTGAGTCATGTATTGAATGTCCTTATTAATTTCAATCAATTCTTCCTCCAGAATATTCCAATGATTTTGAAGATTGGAAATCACCTCTGCAATGTCCTTCTGTATAGTGTTTGAGTTCATTTTTTTTTGAGGTTTGGTTTTTAAATTTCAACGTTAAGCAGAGGCGCCAAGTGGAAATTGTAGTTTTTTTGGCGCCAATAATGACGGTTTGAAATCTTTAAGAAAACATGTTGATCATCATAGTAAACTCTTAACTACATCATAAAATACTTCTTGTAGGTATCATTAAAGGTTTTACTTTTTATGAGAGTGGTAAAAAAGAAATCAATTTAGTGGCTATGTAAACACATTCTTTTTCTTTTTTACCTATACAACAGAGGAGAAAACTTGCTCATATCAATCTCACTCTTGAAAAATAGTAAAAAAACTCTCGTACGGGTATGTTAAACAAATCCACGTAGTCTTCTATTGAGGTATCAAGTTATTATCAATTCCGTTAAATGATTGCACCTTCGTTGTTTATGATGAATATTAATATAAAAAATGGCAAAACAAGGTCCCTTCTTTTTTCATAAACAAAATAACAAAATATTAAGCACGAATATAGCGATACTAGATGGAACAGAAATACAAATTAATTTTTCTTCCATCAAATTTTACTTTAACAAAACAAAGTATTATTTTAGGATTAAATTATTAATTAATTGTGAACCACTTAAACAATATCAAATTGGATTACCAAAATGGATTATTATATGCATAGAATTAGTTATGGTAAATGAGATTGGATTAAATTTTTTAGTATTACGATTTAATTTTGCTAAGGACGTAATATTTGATTTTTCATATCCTTCATAATATTTCCTCTGTAAATTCATTTTCTTTTCTTAATAAATTAAATGCATCACTAGATTTAGGATGCACTGTTTTTCCTTTTGCACTTTTTATCAATTTCCAATAAATCTATAATCTAACAATTCTAAAATTATTAATTTATTTAACACAATTAATTACAATAAACAATCCAATGTTTCATTTGTGTACA
>NW_003163325.1:273357-279548 GCF_000004985.1 Naegleria gruberi | reverse complement strand
TTGTTTAAATGGTTTACAATTAATAAATACTAATTTAATCCTAAAATAATTAGTTACTGTTTTGTTAAAGTAGTGAAATTTGATTGAAGTATAATTAATTTGTATTTCTTTTCCATCCAGTAATATTGTTGGATTGGTGTTTGATAATTTGTTATTTTGTTTCTGCCAAAAGTAAGAAACTTGTTTTACCATTTTTTCTTGAAGTGTGTGAAGTATTATTTATTTGACATTTAAAAAATTTCAACTAGGGTTGAGTATTGCGATATCTATTAACAATATTACAGCCATTATGTTTTGCAAGAACTTTTGATGAAATATAATACTAATTATTATCATTCTAATTTCTTCTTGCTACAATTATCACTAATGGCTTACCAATATAACAATAATATGGATTATCCATATTTCCATTCACAATATTGATATTCGATAAATACAAACGAATGGTTTTTAATTTAATTCTCCACATAATATTCTCTCAATTGTTCCTTAATTCCTCCACCACTCCTTTTATTTACAGTAAATTTTTAAGAAGAAAAATAATTAAAAAAATGCAACCACCTCCGCGTGATGATTCCTCAGCCTTGTTGTCTTGTGTGATGACTTCAACTGCTGCGGGGTTGTTATCTAATAATAATAATAATAACGTGATGATGAATAATGTTGTTGGAGGGATGATGATGGTGCAGGAGATTGTGGAAAATTCAAGTCATGATGATAGTACGGAGGACGATGATGATAGTAATAATAATAATAATAATAGATCATCGATTAGTAGTGGATTTAATGTAAATAATGTTAATTCATCCTCAGCCAATAATGTGAAGAGGAAGATAAGTACGAGTGGAATTAAATTTCCCGACTGGGATCCAGATGTAAAGGAAAAGAAGGTGAAAAAGTTTGTTAATGCTTGCTCTGACGGAAATTTAGTGCAAGCTTTAAAGCTTTTCCGAGAAGGAGTGGATATCAATGCCAAAGACAGATATGATGAAGCAGCTCTATATAATGCAGCCAATGAAGGGCATTATTACATTGTAAAGTTTCTAGTTAGAAATGGAGCTAATATTGATGAACCAAACAGTGGAAGTCTCAAACAAACAGCACTCTGGATTGCTTCGTATAATGGTAAATTCCGAGTTGTTAGACGTCTTTTGAAAATGGGAGCCAATAAGAATGTCAGATGTTCTCCTTTTATTGACAATACTTCACCAGAGGAAATTTCAAAGGAGCAAGGTTTTCTTCAAATATCAGAATATATTCGTCAATTTGACTATCCAAATTATATTCGTATTAAGAACAACAAAAAGGTACGTGAATTTTTCTCATCATGAAAATAATTCTAATCATGATATATAGAGATTTAAAACAAATTTGGTGAATCAACAAAAACAATTGTACAGTAATTCCTTTGTAGATATCATCATTACATGCCCATATGAAGGGAATGAGGATTATTATGTTGAAACTGATAATCAAAGCTCCAGCAATGCTAGCTCAGTAGTACTAAAGAAACGAGCTTCCCAATCTAACACTAATTTGGCACTTGAACCATTTTCAAGTGTCTTGTACATACGAGATCAACCATTCTATATTTATCAATGTGAAAGTTGTGAATCATCCTTCTTTACAACAATGTCAGATTACGACCATCAATTATTACATGATATTGATGCTTTTAATAAGAAAAATTATGTTCCTCCACCCCTCTATCCCAGATCACAAAGTATTACCAACATTCTATTTAATGAAGAATTTTTAAATGTGGATGAAGATACACTTCCTTCAATTGAATGCCCAGATTTTGATGTGGGTAATGGAAAGTTATTCTTTAGATCATGTGTTGCTCCATACGAAGAAATTGAATCACTCAAAGAAATTGCTCAATTCTTTCAACCATGCATTTTACCCATTCCAAACCAGTATTGTGGTGAAATTTCAGAGCTTTTAAAACGTTATCACGAAGAGGACTCGTCTGCAATTTATGGTGGCAGTGATGCAAATATTCAGCCAAAGAAGAAGGTTAAATATGATTCTTAGTTTATTTGTTTCAGTTTTAAGCAAATTTGTCAAAGTGTACAAACTCAACTGTTGGAAATAAAGTAGAAATTGGCTTTTCCAAAGAGTTATCACACTTATCTCCATACATGCACAAATTCTTAATAGAATGACTATAAATTGGGCTGCCATGTTCTGTAAGAATGTTTGACATGTTCCAATTTTTAGATTCCATAATGAGAGTTTCCAACTTTTTGGCTTTTTGAAGATCTTTGAAGAACTTTCCACTCATGCTACTATTACGAATGTCTAATACTTCAAGCTTTTTACACTTGTCAACACAGGCTGTTATTTCTGCATCTCCAAAGCACAAATCATACTCTTGAGTGTTGTCAGAAGGACTGGAACAATGAATGAATAAATTAACAAGGTTTGGACATTTGTCAAAGATTCTTCCCCACATATTCATGGTTGGAATAACTTTGGTATTCAAGGAGCAACAAAGGAACTCTAAATGTTGTACATTATTAACTACTTCAGATGTAGTTAAAAAGTCAATGATAGCCTCAATGTTCAAATGACATTGATCAAATACTATTGACTTTAACTTGGAACTATTCTTAAAATATGATTCCAAGAAAGCCTTGTCAACTTTTACACCACCCAAATACAAATGTTCCAACTCTACATATTGATAAGAGGCATCTCTATCTTGTGGACAGTGAGTTGAGTGACCTTCTGTTTCTTCCTTTTCTTCAATATAGAGTGACTTTAAAGTTTTACCAATTACTTTTGAAATTGCAGGAAAATCAGAATGAGGAAAGCCTCCATGAACAATAAGTTCTTGAATATTTGAGCTAGAAGCCTCCAAAACCTTCAATAAATTAGCAGCCATTGCTGGACGTCCGGAAGAAGGTGCTTCAATTTTGAGGGATTTAATATTGGTACAATGTGTGCTGATCATTTCAAAAACTGGTGGTGAACAAGTAAATAATGATGAAAAAGTTAATGATAAATCACGGAATTTGCTACCAAACTTTGGAACCAACAAGTCAAAAAGTTTAATCAAACCACTGCTGGAAATGTTACGCTTCTTGATTGGATTTTCAAAATCTACAAGTTTAAAATTATCATCATCTTGATATCCATCAGTGAATGGGAACAATTCTAAACTCATCCAATTTACTACACTTTCATTGATAATTTCGTGGAATCTCCTACAGGAAGGATAAACACTTCTCATCAAGGGAATTGTACCCAAGAATGAAAAGGTTAACTCGATCACCTCTGTTGGCAAATCGTGAATGTGTGTTTGATTGCTTGTTGTTGTCGATTCTTCCATCATCATCGTCGTCTGATTTGTTGTGGTGATGATCAAAATATTTTTTTTAAATTAATTATTATTATAATTTCATGTTGCAACATTTCTATCATGTTTTATTTGTTCAATGATTTTATATTCAAGGAATATTGATGCCATTTTCTGTCCATTGATTGTTTTATAAAGACAGATTATCTGATAATAATTCGATTGTTGTTACATAAATTCAAAAAATCTTTTGATTCAAAACTTCCAGTAAAAGGTGGCTTTTGTTGCTATTGTAAAATCATAGCATAAAAAATTGTAGAAGACAGGAGTTTTGATATGTGGAGTACTTCGTTCTAGATGGATGTGACTGGAATCTTGATAAAAAATGATAAGGAAAACGTTTTGAGTAAGTTTGTTTACAATGCCCATAGGTACAAGTTAATTCATCTATGACAGCGCTGTTAAGAAAAATCTAGATGGATGTATTAACTTGTATTTTGAGCAAAGGACGTATTCTCACTTTCTCGAATACGTTGTCACAGTAAAGGGATTCATGCTCAAATTAAGCATACAATATTACGTTTCCATATCCACAACAAACAACCAGTATATTAAGGATATTCACCCAAAAAATGTTGGTAACTTGCCTCAATGAACAGCATGAGGTCAAGGATGTTAGCATGAGTAAGATCCAACAAACAACAAATCAACACACCACTCATCACTTGCCGTATGAAATGATTGTGGAAATTTTACATTATTTGCAATCAGGAGAGATTTTGAAACAGTGTTGCTTGGTGAATAGACAGTGGCAATCTTGTTGTTTTATGCTGCCACTCAGAGTCAAAATTGCACCTCGTTTGAATCACAAATTGGGTGAAATTATTGCAGACAATCGATGGATGAAGAAGGTGTGTGATTTGGATTTGAGTTTTCATCCTTTAGGTGATGAAGGCATTAGTTCACTCGTTCAGAGTCGTGTTCTGTCTAACTTGCAACATTTGAATTTGCATAGAAGTAGGATGCGAACAGAGGGGATACGGGCCCTTTGTCAGAGCAGATATCTGATGAATATCAAATCACTCAACTTATCTGGATGTGACATTGGCTTGGAAGGTATAAAATCTCTAGCTTCCTCAACAAATTTACCCAATCTAGAGACATTGAATTTGTGTGATTGTTCCTTAAATTGTGAGAGTATTAGAATACTATCAAGGAGTCCACCACTGGCCAATTTAACTCATCTCAACTTACGAAATTGTACTGTGGGAGATGATGGAGCCAGATACATTGCATCCAGCCCATATCTCAATCAATTGAAAGTTTTGGATTTTACATTTAGTAATGTGGGGTTTAATGGTTTAAGAGAATTGATGGAGAGTAGAAATTTATCAAACCTAGAAAGTTTGGATTTGTCTCATTGCGAAATAACTAATGAGGGCTGTAAACTTATTGCCAACAGTCCTTTCATGTTGAGATTGCAACATCTTAATTTAACATTCAGCAAGATTGGTTGTCAAGGTGTTAAATACATTGGAGAGGGATCATCCATGTCTCTATTGCAATCCCTCGATTTAACATTCTGTAAGATTGGGCGAGAGGGAAAGCAATTCATTCAACAAAGCCCCTTCATGAACAACTTGCAAGTGTTGAAATGTTATCCTCTCTCTAACAACTTATAACCACATGATCCTCAAAATAAACACAGCAGGATAACTGCGTGCATTAACATTTCCCAACAACAGGTTTCCAATGCTCGTAACCGTATAAATTTACTCTTGTAAATGGACTGAAATACGGTGCCTAACACCATATATGTTGGCAGCATTTCTAAATTGGATATGCTTTCGCCTGTTTTTCTGTTCGATAAAATTGTGTACACAGTAACCATTGCGTTTATCTAGCCATAGTGTGTATCTGACAGTCATCCTTAATATATATCCCTTCATCGTGTTTTCCATTAATTATTATTAATAAGCATGAAGAACCCTATTAAATTATTCTATACACTCAAATATATTGAGAAGTATGAAAGTTACATGTACGTAATTATTTACTATTTTTTATTACAATAACAACCATTAACCCTATTTATATAAAACAATAGCAAGTCAAAGAGAGTTTTTCTTGCAATTTGTCTAATTCTTACCAACTTGCTCGGAGGTTTATTATATGGCTATGCTTTAGGAACGATTGGAGGTGCTTTTATTAGTGCCTCACAAGCATTCTTCCCTTCCAATACGTCTTCATCCCCAGTAACCACAAACACCAGCTCCTCCTCACTCAGCACTTTTGAATTGCTTTCCCTTAATAATTCATTAAGAAGAGAGGATTCTTATGGCTATAACAATGATTGGATATCTAAGGGACAATGGACAAATCTTGAATGTTTACTCTCTGTTGCAACATATGCAATGAGCCTGGGTAAAATGGTTGATTATCATCATTTTGGTCATTGTATGCAAATCAAGACCACATCCTTATACGATTCCAGAGATTTGAGCTCTAACAACTCTCTGAACGGAAATGCAACCAAAACTGCAACTAATAGTTCATTCAATCTTGATACAACTATATTACAGGGATTGTTTGCTAGTAGTATCTTTATTGGTGGATTGTTTGGATGTTTGTTTGCCATGTTTACAGGATCTGTACTCGGTAGAAAGTTATCCATCATTCTCAGTTGTTTAATTTCAATTATTGGATCAATTGGAGCTGCTGCATCATATCAATATTCTACATTGATTGTCTTTAGATGCATTTTGGGTTTGGAAGGGGGATCCTCACTGCAGTTTCTTCGGTGTATGTTGTCGAGTTGATGCCATTCCCTAAATATATGGGATTATTGGGAAGTATGTTCAATTTGGGTATTAGTTTGGGTACTTGT
>NW_003163325.1:211659-273307 GCF_000004985.1 Naegleria gruberi | reverse complement strand
GGATTATTATTTATTTGACAACAAACTTCACTACATTATTATTGCAAAGAGCTATTGCTAAAGCAAAGAGGGAAGCTGAAAAAAAAGGCTATTAGTTGCAGGAGTTGAAAATGTGCAGACGAAAGAAGAGGAAACTCAAAATGGAAACGTTGAAAATGATACCAAAGATATCCAATTGACAGAAAGCAAGGATGCATAATTTGATTTAGATTTGTTTGAATAAATCAATTTCTGAATCCAATGGGTGTTTAAATGACTCATTCGTATCATTTCTTGTTCCATTAATCGAAACTTGTTTTGGATCTTGATAATCTGATATTAATTGTCCAGTTTCAATATCAAATTCTAGTTTGGTATTGGAAAAGAAACCTTCCAGACATGATCCACTCTCCACAATGATTGGTGTGAAGAGTTTACACTGTGATTGACAATAGTTTCGTTTAGAATTATTTTGTATTGATCTTTTCAAATGAGAAACCATTCGATGGTTGTATACTGATTTGCAAACCGTTCGAATCATCTTGATCTATTTTTTTTTGATTAGTATCTGCCAATATTACAAATTATCAAAAAAGACAATTTCCATCTTTAGAAAATACGAAAAAATCTTTTATTGATGTTATCCAATAAAAAAAATCAAATTATAAATTCATTCAAATAAAATTTATATTCCTTTTTTTTGTAAAAATCCAAATATTTAATAATTTCGAAAATATTTTCAATCATTTTGTGGAATATTGAAAAAAGTAAAATATTAAAAAAATGAAGAAATTTATTCTCAACCCAATCACTTTCAATTGCGGAATTTTTTCCAAGAAGCAACAAGTCATTGTTGATGCATCATCAGCTTCGAAGTTACTTGGTCAACAAGTGAATAAGTTCTCATCTTCACTAATTAATTCCTATTTACGAGGTTCATCATCATCAACAACAATTCTTACAATAATAATAAGAAAACATCTTTTTCATCAAGATCTACTTCATCAAGAAGGAATACAACAACAGGAAGATCATCCTCTCCTTCATCGTCCTCTTCGTCATCGTCATCTTCAACATCAGTCAGAAGAGATTATAAACCACTCACCCTTTTGGAACCACCAGTTGCTTTATCACACTCCGAAGAAGAATCAAATGATTTTATTCATCATAGGGAGGAAGAGAATAAGAATCAACACTTTTTCAGTTTCCACTTGGAACCAGAGTTGGTGAGAGGATTACAAGAAAATAATATTACCACACCATCAAGTATTCAAGAATTGGCAATTGCACAATTATTACATAGAAGAAATAGAAAGAAAAACTTTTGTATTGGCGCACAAACTGGTACTGGAAAGACTCTTTCTTACTTGTTACCACTTTTGAAAAAGATGAAACATTTGGAAAGTGTTAAAGGAATGGAAACTCAAATTAAGAAACCAAAATTTTTGATTGTTGCACCAACAAGAGAATTGGCAACACAAATTCACAAAACTGCCAAATATTTGAGTCACTATATGAAATTTAGAGCTGTTTTATTGAGAAGTGACATGTCAAAAGCGAGGATGAAGAGAGATTTGAGTTCAAAATGTGATCTTGTAGTTACCACTCCACAAATTTTCTCCAAAATGCATGGTGATGGTCATGTTTACTT
Organism: Naegleria gruberi; assembly: GCF_000004985.1. Taxonomy (NCBI): domain Eukaryota; phylum Heterolobosea; class Eutetramitea; order Acrasida; family Naegleriidae; genus Naegleria; species Naegleria gruberi. Next base: position 271,677 of record NW_003163325.1, on the reverse strand, counting down.
TTCTGATATTAGATTTGTAGTTTTGGATGAGGCAGATACTCTGTGTGCTAAGGACTTTTTACCAGACCTCGAAAAGATTGTCGTTCCATGTATTGAAAGAGGAAAATATGTGAAAGAGTTTGTCCAATTTGGATTTGTATTTGCTACTTACAATGCAAATGTTGAACGATTTTTGAAACACTATTTTGGAGAATCAGAAGCTGCATCACTTGCTGAAAGTGTCACTGCTTCAGATGAGACAACTGAACGAGTTGAAGACTCAAAGATACTCTATTTAATTGATAAGGATATGCACAAGACTCAATCACATATCAAGCAAAGATTTATAACTCTTAATGCTAATAATCAAGACAAGTTGAAGTATTTAGTGGAAAGAGTATTAAAGATCAGAACCAAATTACCAACCAAACAAAAAACCGAAGAAGATTCCTCTGCAACACCATCCATCAAAAATCAAGCACTATTAGAAAGTCTTTCAGAGCTTGATGATAATGATACATATTTTACAAACAAGGTCCAAATTGTTAACTTTGGTCCAAAGATAACAAGCAACACGGAAAAAGACAATACCAATAGATCAGCCCCTGAAAGAGTACTCATTTTCTGTAATACTGTGAAGAGTTGTAGAGCAGTCCATCACTCCATTACAGAAGCAGGACTTGAAGCAGCTTGTTTCCATGGTGAAATGATGGCTCCAAAACAAGCTGAGGAATTTGATGCTTTCAGTACAGGTAGAGTAAGAGTTATGGTTACCACTGATATTGCAGCTAGAGGATTAGACTTGGTATCTCCAGTTGACCATGTAGTTCTCTTTGATTTCCCTCTTAATTCTATTGACTATATGCATAGAGTGGGAAGAACAGGAAGAATGGGCGCTGACGGAAGAGTAACTTGCTTGCTCAATAGAAAGATGGAAACTGAATTGGCAAAGGCAATTCAATATGCCATGGTAACCAATCAACCACTCACAACCATTAATGTGGAGAATGCCTCAGAAAATCTTGAAAGAATGAAGGGTGAACAAGCAAGAAAACGACAATTGAGAAGAAATTCCTACGAGAAGAGATTTAGAAATTCTAGAAGTGATAATAACAATTATTACCAAAAGGGTCCAATCAGTATTAACAATCCAAATAGAATGTCCAAGCTCTCTAATAAAAAGAATTACTAAGCCAATAAAAATATTAAGCAATCTAATGTTTTCCGAATGGTTGTGATTCTTAATACTGATACAGTTGTTGAGACTTCACACTTCCTTAACCATCAAACCGTCAATTACGGACTCTATTAAGGAAACAACATTCCCGCTAAAAGAACTTGTGCAACGCGTGTTTGCATTAGAAAGAAGGGTCTCCCGATTTTCCTTAGCACAACGGTGGTTTTATTTTATTACCCATCAAGGCCTGTCTTACGTGATGTTCAAATGCTGTTGTGGTGGTTGAAAATTAATCAAAAAGAAAAACTCTTATTTTTTCTTCACCAATATTATGCCCCCACACAATAGTAGCCGAAGAGATAGTATTACATCGAATCGGGGCTCGCCAATGAGGCCAACCGTCTCCCTCTCCCCTCGACTCTCAATACCATCAGCACATACTATTCAAATTCCCTATGATCCAAATGAAACTTATAATGTTGTACATATACCGACTCAAATAGCCCTCTCTCCTCGTTCTGATCATTCTTTAAGAAATTCGTTACACGCCTCTACACTTCGTGCCTCAATGAATAATAATAATAATACACTTCGATCATCAATGAATGGAACCAATACGCTGAGAACATCAATGCAAGGAGGAAATACAATGCTATCTCGATCGATGGATCTACAACAACAACAACCAATTAGCTATGTTAGTAGCAATAACAATGTTATTCTAACTTCCAGAATGGACACAAATACATTTAGAAGAAATTCTGGAACCTCCGAAGATGAAGTTATCTATGTAGATAAACCTCTCGTAATGACAACAACAACCACCACCACCAATACTCCGTCCTTAATTCTCTCACCAAATTCTGTTAGTGTTGGAAATGTAAGCGATTTTTCTGGAGAAAGACAAGTAAGGAGAGTTACTTTCGATCAAATGGCCCAGCAACAACAGCAGGTGCAACTCAGTGGACCAATGAGACCAAATCATAGATTAGACAGGACTAACAATACAGCAAGTACATTGAACATGCGTATTAGAGGTCTTGAAGCTGACTATATGGAAGACGTTAGAAGAAGAAACAGAGAAGTCTATGGAAATCAATATCAAATTTGGAGAAATTATAAGGAAAAAACAAAATCAACAATGAATGTTCATGATGCTATGAAATCAAAGAGCAATAGTGTCAAGAACTTTCTTCACATTAATAATCACAGAATGGATCCAATGACAATCCAAGAATTGAGAGACCAAGGGTACATTGTAAAGATGACTCCGAAAGGGCAACCATACATTGTAAGAGATAAAGCCCTGACAGCTGTTGTTTCCAATAACAATATTCAACCTGTAAAAGAAGAGAAGGAAGAGAAAAAGCTTAGTTTTTTCTGTAGATGGTCAGCCATCGAAGATGCCTATGGATTGGGTGTAAAACTCTATTTTGATTTTGCTAGATTGATGATTGTGTTGAATGCCTTTTTGTTTTGCATTCAACTCTTTAATATCATCGTCCACCTTGTAGTTGATTATCAAGATATTGCAAATAGCTTTTCTTCCTTTGACCTGTCCATCATTGACCAATTGTATGCCTCTACGTATAGTAGAAGTTTGTATTGGGTGTGGATTTCAACGAATGCTCTATGTATCGTAATTAGTCTAGCGTTTGGGCCATTGTACTGGTGGATAATTCACACGTACTATGAAAAGAGAGACCTGTATGATTGTGAAGAGAATTTCTTGGATTCTGAATCTGATAAAATTAAGGAGAATCAAAAAATAAGACTTTTAGAATACTTGTTCAGAATGATATTGAGCTATTCAGTTTTCGCAATCTTTATGATGATTTCTTTCAGCGTTACAATGGGCTTTACAATTTTACAAAATGTTAATGCGATGTACGAATTGGCAGATTCAACCTTCTCTGCTAATGGTAACATTCTGACGGCAATCTCAATTGGTATTTCTGTTGTTATTTCTGTAATGTCTTTTATTTGGAAGAAGATTTGTGCTTATCTCACTAATTTTGGTATGTTGGTTAATTACTTTATTGATTCTAATATCTACTTTTCAGAGAGACACAAAACATGGTCATCCTACAGAAAACATAATACTTTCAAATTCTTATTCTTTAAACTTTTCAGTGTGTTTGTCATGGGTTTCACCAAGGGGTTTTTTGCCACTCCTTGTGTGATTAAGGTAATGGGCAATCAGTACATGATTCAGATGTTTATTGACTTTTCTATGGCATTTTTAGTTGAATTGGTATTCCCATTAATTGCTCGAAAAGTTAAGGAATTGGTTAAAAAAGATGACACCCCAGTTCCAAAACCAGACTTTGATGTTTCAGAAGAGTACTTGGAACTAATCTATCGTCAATATTTAGTCTACAATGGATTTGTGAGCTTCCCACTGATCACTCTTATTGGACTCGTTGCCTCTATATTTGAAGTTTACTTGGACAAGTTTAGATTACTTAAAATTGCTGCCAAACCTCCACTTACAACTGGTTCTGTAAAGTCTGTCGTTACATTCTTTGCAATTCTAGCAGCTATTCTGCCAATCTTTAACTGGGCTGGAGGAAATCTGTATATTCTTTCTGGATATTATTGGTGTAATGCACCATCAGATATTGAATGCTCAGCATGTACTATAACAGATAATGGAAGATTCCCTAACTTGATTAAGGCCATGTTCGAAAGTACATAAATTTTCCATTTTACTGTAAATTGTTAACTCACGAGGTTTTTATAATTAATTGACTTAAAAAACGAGTTCAAATTCAATACCAATACCGTGAGCACTTGAAGGAAGATACAATGAAAAAATAAATGGTCCACCTCTTGATTGTGGAACACTCAAAATGGAAATATCAGATTTTTTACCTCTTACAACATAGTCTGCATTGTTTGGATTAGGATAGTATTCATTGGAAGCTGATGAGTAGAGTAATTGATAGGAAGGGATTGAATCCGCATTCAAGAGACGGAACTTGACAAGCACTCTAGTTCCAACAGCAATTAAATCCTTAGTGAAAATTATTTGATTTTCTTGGTAAATGTAGTCAACCTGACTGATTTTAAACTTGTTGGACGAAATCTTATAGGAAGTAGTGTAAAATGGGAAGATTTTAGGAACATATTTTGCTTGAGGAAGGTAATCCAAAGCAAAAAAGTAATAAACAGTAATATCATTGAAATCCATTTTTGGATCAAAAATTGAAGCATTTGAACCAATTCCAAAATATTGAAAATTAAAAGAGGATGGATTTCCAGTTTCCTTTGATCCATAAATATTCAATCCACCAAATTCTTGATTAACTGTAACAAATGTAATTTGTAAAGTATTATTGGTTGGTTGACCATTTCCATACACTGTAAGGAAATAATTTCCTCCATCACTTCCAACAGTAAATGGAACAGTTGTATTATCATAGAAAATTTCAATGGCACTTGCTGGAGTATCAGGCAACACACATGCAGTATGATCTCTATTGGCCCTCTTACTTGGACAGAGTGTACAACTTATCTGTCCAGGTTCAGTTGTTGCATAACCTTCAAAACATTGATACATTCTCGAATCACCTGGACCTATTTACATATTGTTTCACACACATTTCACACACACATTTCAAACACCATTCACACATTCAAATTTTAATGAAAATTACTTACAATAATAGCCAACACTGCACTCAACACAAGGTTTATAAATTTCATAGTAGTAACCTGGTGGACATTTACCAGCCAAACACAAACATGTTAGGGAGAGTAATGCAAAGAGAAGAGAGAGGAGTTTGTGCATTTTTTTTCAGTTCAAGTGGAAATTGCATAGGTTTTCGTGTGGATGTGAAAAAAGATTGCCAGTAGCGGGGTTACTGGGAAGTATTCATCCTTTTCTAAAATGGGAAGTTTGTTTTGTAATTTTTTAGTTGCAGCAGAATACAAACATTTGAAATTTTATGGAGTGTATGAAATGTTCATTCACAGTATTGATGTTTAAATAATCACGAACAGTAATGTTAATTAATTGATGAAACTTGTGTTATTCGAAATATTGTAAAGAAAAATTGGGTTGACTAGAAACATACAAAAATTTTGAAATGTATCTGCTCGCACCGATTTGGAATTTAATAATCTTGTTAACTATTTTATTGCCGAAAAGGGAATTTCATTTTCGCATCCACAATTTCATGACTTTCATTATCCTAAACTCCAAAAAAAAAATGTCAACTTTAAACATACAATCTCTCTTCTCATCCTCTGCAATAATCAACGATAATGGCTATACGAATGTTACTCTCGATCAATTCAGACCCATCTGGTCGAGTAGTCTCGTACTTTCGAATACAATTCTCTTCCTCTTTCTCTTTACCATTTACATGTTCATTCTCATTGGTTTCATTTATAAAGTGACGAGAAAATTGAAACTCAAAAGGAATCAAAAGATTCTCTTCATCATGACTGGAATTTATGTCACTGTTCAAATCATGAGTTTGTTAATTAGAGTTGTGAATGAAAGTTTACAATTGACTGTTCGAACCAGAGCTGAAAATGGAGGACTCATTGAATGGGAATTATTTGTTACAATGCAGGTATTTGCAGGTCTGAATACCTTTTCCATGTTGAGTAATTTTTTGACCTTGTTTTCCATTGTAATTTTTGTGCAAAATATGTTGTAAGTGTTTATTGTAAAGTTTCAATATTCCAATTATGGAAATATTTAATTTAGTTGGAGTACTGCTACCTTGATGAGAGCCATTTCAAAACAAACATCCAAAATTATTAGAATGATCATGACCATTGTGGGAACTGTTTTTGTAATTGTGGCCGTTGTCATTATTTTACTTATTGGAATAATTGCTGGAATTAGAAGATTCGACTATATTCCAAAGGAATATGTTGCTGCCATTCAAGTGACTTCATTTGTAGTGGGTGGAATTGTTCTATTATTTGTTGGTGGAATGTTAATTGCTTCTGGAATAATTGTCATTCGAACCATTCAGAAAACCTCAAAGAATGTGGTGACTGCAAATGTTTCGAATAATACAAATTCAGAATCGTTTGCTCAGAAATCTGAAAGTAATATTGAAAGTCAAACTTCTCACAGTTCCAATAATACGAGACAATCATTTGATAAGGTTTCGTTTGAGAAGAGAGTTCAATCACCTTTCAAAATAACCTTTGGATTATTGATTGGTTTATTAATGTGCATTTCATTACAATTAATTGCCATTGCCATTGCTTCTGGAGCCACAGAATTGGCAAACTATTCAGTCATTTGGCAATTCTTGAACTGTACAGGTGTTTTAACATTTGGAATTCTAATTCTCTTTCTCTTCTTTCCCTTATTTAGAGATATGGAAATTGCAATGCAAGAAATTGAAAAGAGAAAGGAGGCCCTCTCTCAAAAGAAACTCCGTTCCAATCATTTGCATGTTCCATCAACAACGAGGAATCATCTCTCAGATCTGAGTGGGAGTGGTGATAATTTCCTCTCCTTACCATCTAGCTCAGGAGGTGATATGAGTCCAACAAGTCCTTCGGCTATTTCATTTTCCTCTGAGGTAATGGCCATCTCTGATGATTCCAAATTGTATCAATAAACTAATTGTTGTGTTAGAAGTGCAAGTAACCCCAATTGACTATGATTATAATCTTGTTCAGTAAATCCAAAATGTAACAGATTATAAACTAATCTTGGAGTAGCATTTCATAACAGTCCCACAACCATTACCTTTCATTCATATTCCTTTATCTTGTTGATCATGCATGTGAAATCAAATATCAAATAATACAACAAAAAAAGAAAATGCAAATATTCGTCAAGACATGCACTGGTAAAATAATCCCAGTTGATTGTGAAGCCAATGACACGATCAAAAACTTGCAAAACAAGATTTTTCAAAAGGAGGGAACTGTTCCAGGTTTTCAGGTTTACATTTTCGGTGGAAAACAATTGCGTGATGAGGAAAAATCATTGGTAGAGTATAATGTTAAGAAGGATGATACGTTGTTCTTGGTTTTGAGGTTGAGAGAAAAGAAGGATGATGAAGAGGTTGAGAGTAAAGAAAGTAATGACGAGGATTAGTCAATTAATAGTCTAATCCAGGTGTTTGATGATGAAAATAATGTAAATAATTAACATGAGAGATTAAAGAATATTCTACAAACCATCTTTTCAACATCTTTGATAAATTGTCATAGGATCAGATGTGATTCTGTTAAATTGCAATATTGATATCAATAAATCAGTCGAAATTTACCTAATGAAGAACAAACTTGATTTGACTTGCAATTTTTATGGGAATTGGCAAAGTTTGTGTTTGAAAACAAAAAATCAAACAAAAAAAATAACTCAATGTCTTCAGATAAAGAAGGTTTGTTTCGTCAATTATTATTCGAATAACTGATCAAGGAAGAAATCATCAGTTTGCTTCGTGAAATTCTTTCTGCTCAAAAAGAAGGAAATGAATTACAACAGCAAGTTTTAAAAGCATTGAAAAGCACCAACAGTGAAAAACGAAAGGTTTCGTCTGAGGCCAGCTCTTCTGAACCAGAGAAAAAGAAGACCAAGAAAAGTGAAACTTGTTCAGATGATCATAATGAAGAATTATGCATAATTTATGAAGGAAGTACCAAGAGCAAAATACTTGTCAGAAAGGAATTATTGAGAGGACCAGTTTTGAAAGCTGCCATTTCCAATAATTTCAAAGAAGAATCAAGTTTCGTCTTGCCAAGTGATGAACTAAAACTTTCGAATATTCCCAAATCAATGAAACAATTGAAAAAATTCTTTCACAGAGAGCAGCTTGACAAGTGTAATGAAGTATTGAAAAGGGACTTGACACGTTTGGCTGAATATCTTGTCCTGCCAGAACTCAAACTTGAATTATTGAAACTCCAAATATGTGAATTTCCCTCTCCAACAAGTAAGAAAATTCATTTAGTGTCCAAAGTTGCTGAAATTTGCAAGCCGCTCTACGAAATTCTAATCGAACTCGAAACTGAAGATATGATTCCCGTATTGAAATCATTTCACAATTTCCTATCTGAAAATAAGGCGTTCAACTTTTTTAAAACATGCACCGATATCTATCAACAGCAAGGTAATGAAAGTAATGCTGAATTGAAGAGTTTGGTTTCCATAATTTATAATGACGGCACATTGGATGGAATGATTTACAATCTATTGAAAATATGTAAGGAGCATAGGAATGAATATAAGATGGATCATGGTGAGAAGGAGAAATTTTTGAAAGATGCTATTAAGGATAGTATGTGGAAAAAGCGCATTAATGATATCTGAATAAATTCATGACAAGTTAGTTCACACAGTTGTTGATTATTTCAATAGCTTGTTAATGTTTTTACAAAAGACATCGGCGACTGTCTGTCTTGGTAAAACTCCATTCAATGCTGAACCTCCAAAACACGTTCTATATTCACATTTAGTTCCATAAAATCCAAATTTACATTGACAAGTATCTACTGATGTGCAATATCCATTTCCACTACAAACTGAAACATTATTCGAATAAGTTCCATAACAAATAGGATATTCACAATTGTTTCCAATAGAATTTGTACAATTAGAGCAAGTATTAGGCCCAGAACAAATTCCTCTTCCAGAGCAAACTGAAGAATTGAATGAGGAAATTGAATTGCAGGAAAAATTGGCACAGGTCAACCCATAATATCCTTCATCACATGTGCAAGAATCTGGTCCAGAACAATAACCACGAGAAGAGCAGACAGTTGAATCGGTAGAATTCACTCCAAAACATGTATATTCTTCTCTGGTAATAATTCCGGCAACCAAAGATCCAGCAATTCCCATATATGGTACTCCATCAAAATAATCTTTTGTCATGTAGAGAGTTGGAGCAGAAATAACTGGATTAAAACCACTTCTGTATGAAGTCTGATAATAATCATTGGAACCAGATGTGTAAACATTCCCTTTTTTGGTAATAAAGTAGTGTCTTTTTGAATACATGAATGAGTCAACCAAATACGAATCATCTGATGGAAGATTCAATTTGATTGGTGTTCCATCGAAATAGTAGGGTACTCCACTTGTTGAAACAAATACAGTAGCACTGTAAAATCCAACAAACATCTTTCTAACTTTGACATTTCCATTGATTCGAATAAAAGTTGAATATTTGGAAGTTGCACTAGGGGAAAGATACTTATTACCTCCAGTATTTAAACCAATACCGTACACATTTCCCTTATCTGTCAAGACAAAGAGTGTTTGTGTACCTCCCTTAATGTCAACAATGACTTCATTATTCGAATCAATGATTGAAGTATTCAATGCAATGAAATTTGAAATACTAGTCGGTCCAGTGACACCTAATTCATCATAGGTATTATCACCAATACCCAATAGTGTTCCATTCTGTAATAATAGATACGTATTGGAAGAGGCAGCTGTGATTAGTTTAACATTCGAATAGATTAACGTAGGAGTTGGATTACTACTTGATGAAGAGCCAAAAGAGTAATAATCTCCCTTTCCCCAAGCATAGACATCCCCATTCTCAACAAGAGCTACTGCAAACTCTCCTTTCATATCTAGGTCAATAACTTTTTTAGATGTCAATGATGTGAGTGCTTGTGTTGGAGTATTGGCAGTTACTGAAAATCCAAGACCGTTATTGCAACCTCCCCAATATTCTAATACATTGGTAGAACTATCATTCCCCAAAGCAGTCAATAAGAATGAACAAGCATTTCCTGATTTGGCAATCACAACCGAAACATTCGAATAAGAAAGTCCAAAAGTTGTTAATTTTCTAGGATATCTAATCATGTATTCATCTCCAAGTGTTAACATCCCATTATTATTACTTCCCCAAACTTTAACCTTTTCTGTTGTAGTGATTGCCATGCCATGAATTCCTGACAAGTAAACTGAGGAAGTTATCGATTGTCCCAAGTTGACCGTGTCAAAAACTGGATTACTAGCATGACCCAGATTTTTATACGAATTCAAAGAAACTCCCCATGATTTAACAGTACCATCTATTACAATGCAAATTGAAATGTATTCCTTGGCAGTGCAGTAAAGTGAATTTGTAACATTGTCAATTTTTTTAGGGACCATGATTGATGGATCAGAAGATTGAAATCACATTGCTGGTAAAGATTTCCTCCAAAACACAAAACATCTCCATTATTTGTCATTACAATGGCATGTGAAAATCCAAATGAAACTTGTGTTACTGGGTTTTGAATTAAGGTGACAGGTTGAGCTGTTTCACTAACATTTAGTGTCGAATTCCAACCCAACATTCCATTAAAATTACTTCCCCAAGTCCACAAAACTCCATTCACATCAATAGCTCCAGCAGCTGTCTTGCCAGTCTCTCCATTTCCATCCAAGAAACCAACCGAAACTGTTGTAATATTCCTCAATGATGGAATTAAATTAACACTCGTATCTGAATAGGAAGAGGAAGTTCCTCTCAATCCAGAATTATGACATCCACTACTAAAAACATGACCATAATTAGTAACTGCAAACATTGTTTCACAACCATAATATCCACCAATTGTAGCATGTACATATTTCACACCAGTTAACAATTGACCATTATCTGGATCGTTATACGAAACTGCACTAAATCGAACATTCCAAATTCCAGTACCAACTTCCAACAGTCCATAATGGTAACGAACATGACCATCACTGGACACGATCAAACATGAATACAAACAAGCCATGTGAATAATCCTATTCGAATTAGAGAAGGGATTAAAAGCTTGTCCATCTTTCGAATAGATGTAAATTAATTCTGGAGTAGACATGATATAGGGTGGTTTGATAACAGCTCCCTGTCCATTCATATTACTTCCAGAGACGAGAATTCTTTGCCCAAGAGAACTATTCGTATCACTATTGAAATATTCCAACACGTAAAACATCACCGACATGCCCGTAACTATTTGTTGCAGTTTAACAGAAGTGTTCATAGTAGTGGTGGTTGTTTCATTTCCTGTTATTAATTTCCATGATTCGGTGCCGTTGAATAGATATTTGGGTAGTAGATCATTTTCAATTGGAGTGCTAGTATCAGGTGTGATGGCTAGTGGTGAAAAACCAGAGTAGTAAATGTAGCCGAACGTGTAGATATTCTTCGAGTTGATGAAGGATGCTGTTACTTCTTGAAGTGTAACAACTGAAAGGAATACGAGAAGGAAAATGAACAATTTTTGGGTGTTCATATTCTCGTGATAATTTGTGTTTGCAGTTTTTTTCATGTTATGAAAGCTGAGTGATCGCCACAAGATATCAGTGAAACTCTGATACTTGACAAAAAAGGCTTTTTGATGAATCCATTGTTAACTTATCTACTGCTAGATTAGAAGGACAACTATTTGAACTTGTCTTTATACACTATTCATTTGATTGTTATCTGTGTTAATAAATTTACTTTATTATGGACATTGATTTGTTAATTACTGATTTACCAGCAGAGAAAATTGCAGAGGTGGCTGCTGAGGTTGCTTGAACTGTTGCCTTACCAACCTTTGCAGAACCAGTTCCAATCATTGAGAGGTAGGATGCATCCTTGGTTTCTTCCTTCTTTACAGCTTCCTTTTGATAACGATCCAAAATGTGATTTCTCTCACTTCTGGAAATTTCCTTCATTTCCAATAACTTGGTCAACTCTTGGAGAGAATGTTCAGGCATTTGAAGATAAATTTCATAGGTATTGTCAGGAACTGCTGCCAATGCACGTAATGTAATTTCAATCTTTTGCATTTTAGAGTCTACTAACTTTTGGAAGGAAGAAATATCTGATTGCTCGAATCTCTTATCATTTCCCAGAACTAGTAAACGTCTCAAACTATATTGAGTAAGTGATTTGACATCTACCAACATTTGATGAGCTCCAACTCGTGAAAACTTTTTACATTTGTAAATATTGGATAAAAATGTTGTGATAAAGGTAATTGTAAATCTATCACACAAAAATTTGAAATTATCCAAAGAAAGTGAGTTGGCAATGTATGGCGCAATATCATTCAAATTTTGAACAATGTTTGAAACATATCCAGATTGATCTCCAACACTTTCCATAATTCCCCAATTTTTAGCCAACATTTCAGAGAGTGGCTTTTCCAAAACATTCATCAAATTATTCACAAGCATTTCAATACCACTCTTTACAATTCCTAAAAACTTTTCTTGTTCTTGAGAGAGATCAATTTGTGCAGAGTATGGCTCTTGGAGTAATCCTCTTAATTCTTCTTCCAAAGGTTGAGTATTTTGTTGAATATAATCTGCACAGTGAATAATGTAAAAGATGATCTTTTCCTCCTTCTCGGTGAGTCTCTTCTTTTCCGTGGTAATTGTATCAGTTGGGAGTACTGCTGATAGACCTAACTTGGTAGTCATTCCAACATAGCCGGTAATTGTTGAAGTGACAGACTTTTGTTCTGTTGGTGTGGTATTTTGAACTTTAGGAAGTTTTTGAATGAGAATATCAGCATAGCTCATTAAACATTTTCTGAAAACACTTTGAAGAACATCGTTCAAAGTTTTTCCACTCGACACAGCACTACATGATTTCATTGATTCAATCACATAGATCAGGACATCTTGGCAACTACTAGCTTGATTAACATTATCCCAGGTTTCCTTTTTTACAATTTTGGCCAAAATTTCCTTCATGGCATCTTCCTCAAACTTGATATAGACGTGCATATGATCTTCAAAGCATGAGCTTATGAATCCTCTGAAATTGTACTTGTTCTTTGGAGTTTTGATTTCTACTTCATCCTCATTATGAGCAGCTGGTTGTACTGGTGACTTTTCTGGATAGAATCGAGACTGCATGTTTCTTTCAAATTTCATTGTTGAGAGAATGGCTAGATATAGTAGTTTACCACTTATTGAACTGTCCTTCTTCAACCATAAAAGAATGGATTCTCGGGTCTTTAAACTAAACTCTACTACAAGTTCTTGTGGAACACACCAATCATGTGGGAAAATATGATCGTACTCTTCCTCGAAATTCTTGAGCAATTGTTTGATAAATTTGAATCGATCATCAATGCTTTCCAATTTCCTGTCTTTAAATTGAGATTCATAGGTAGAGAGTTGTAAGGCAGCAAATTTAGAAACCAACTCTATTCTTACAACATCATCCTCCAAAGCATCAACGATTGGACACATTTCTGAGAGGATACCTTGTAAATTTTCATCCTTCTTTGATCCCAGCTCTTTACAATCCTTCAACAATATTCCTTGAAGTGATTGTCTAAAATTATCAAATCTCTTGAAAATTAACTGAGCTTTTGGAACAGTCTTGAATTCTTCAAGGGATTGTTTCAGCTCGTTAGAAACAATCAAAAACTCTGTCACTTGTTTGTATTGTTTCTTTGATGCTTGAATTTTCATCTTTTCAATAATGGTAGTGAATGAATTCAATCTCTTCAATATCATTATTGTTTGAATTAAATTTCTCTTCCCAATTTCCAAAGCTCTTGTTTCTCTGGCCTGTTCTGCCTTCTCTGAAAGGGATTTCAAGTATGTCATCTTCTCGTTCAATATAAAAAGCATTTCCATAGCATCCTCCAATTCCTTTCTCATTGTAGATGATGAAGAACAAGCCTCTCTGTATGCAATCAAAATATCCAAATCAACATTCCTAATAAAACTCAATGAAAGATCCACTTTTTCCTCTCTAAATTGTTGTTCACCGTTCAAAGAACCCGTTGATGATGATGATGGTGATGAACCGAACAACTTTCTTGAAGTTATATAATAGAAGGCATCATATTCTTCCACTGTAAATATGTCATCCAATTGAAAGTCTGGTAATTCTGGTTTTGTTGCTGATGATAGTGGAGGTGTGTTAGTGGTAGCCTTTGGTGAGCCGAGAATATTCTTCTTTCCAGTTAGGAACATTTGTTTTTTCCGTTTAGATGAGTAATCAATTAGAGAAATTGGGTAATACAGTTACTAAAAGACTTGCTATTTCTTTATTCCGATATTCAGGTAACAACAACCAAAAATTGAATTTTCAAAAAATGAAAATTTGCGAAGGTAGATGATGAGGGTTGTGTTTTGAATTTTTTTTTAAATTTAATTTTTAAAATTATCCAACACTTGATTTTAAGGGAAAGAGTCTAGCTTGGATACTGGAAATTGGTTTAATACATCAAAGTTTGATTTTCTTCAATGGTGCCACATTTTGCTGAGATTTCTAAATTCATTTTGGATCTTTCATTTTGTAATTGCAAGTTCACAAAAGTGTTGACAAATAGAATTTAAAAAAAATGAATCTACTTGCCCTCCCATTGGAAATTTGGCAATTTTGTATACTTCAATATTTGCTTGGTCCGATCTATCAAGTGAATTTAAATTCTAATGAAAATATTATGAAATTTAAACATTATTTCCAAAAATGGTGGATACTTTAAATATTCAAACAATTAGAACAGTTCATACCCTGTGTTGTGTTACTAGTAAAAAAGCTTGTCAATTATTCATGCAGGAAATGCATGACTATTGGAAAAAAGTTTCGAATGTATTGGAAATGGTTGTTTATTGGAAACGATATCAATCTTTTGAGGGATTTTCATTAGCAAGAGGAGATATTTCAGTTTATGATTCAGTTTCGCTTGTGAAAATGCAAAAACTTATTGAGGCAACTGAGATGAATTCCAACAGAGAATATTCACAAATTATTGATCCATCTATGTGTGGCTTTCACTATCAGATACCTGTGGACTTGGATGGAATTCCTAATGATTTTGCAAACGAGGAAGTGAACAAGTTATTTGAGGAAAGAGTTGATACGTTAATGATATCTGAATCTAAATTTGAAAAGATTAAATCTATCACTCAATTGGAACCATATGACCTGTATTTACACAAGGCATTTATATTGGTACTTGATATGATTACTTATTTTGATAGTGAGAGATTTAAGAATGATAGTTATATGTATTGGGATACATTGGAAAGAAGTTGTCTTATTTCGAAAGGTTTAGTTTCAAGTAACCCAACAGATCGCTCACTTGGTTTTGTAATTGATATGGAAACTGATATTGAAAGTTTAATGCTCTTGAGACAATTGGAGCCCACTTGTGTGGCCCTTTCAATTAATTTCACATCAGAGCACTATCAACAATTTGTAATACCCAACAAATATGCTCAATTTTTATGCTTTTCTTTCCAAATTCCCAATGAAACTTCAACTGAATACGACAACTTCCTTGATGGTCAAGAATTTCCTAATGTTATTGATTTAACCATCAGGTTGGCTTCCAGTGATTCGAATTATTATTTTAAAATTGATACAGAACGATTAGAGAGGAATATTCTTTCCGCCATAACAAGGAAGAAATTCCCCAAGTTATTAAGAATTTCAATACAAGGATGTTCCTGTATTTATAAATTGTTAGAGCAGGAAATATTTTCAGAGCTGGCCTATGTGGAAATTATTCCACAGACCGACAGAGATATGGAACTTTACAATTGGTCTGAAAGAAGAGTTCACAATTTCATCAATCATCACTTTATTGAGAAGGATCATTCATTGATTCATCAATTGGTTGTCCATGCAAAGATTGTTAGGAATGACCCTGATGCCAAATATGACACCATTAAGGAATTGTACGATATGAGCAGGGGTAAATTTGCGGCTTGCATTTCACACTCCTCAATCAATGAATATTATGACAGATGCTATGAGTAGTTACAAAATGACCAATAAATGCAAGATTTTGAACAGAATTGACTTAAGCATGACAAGTTATTTTTTGAATAGTTCAAGATTTGAAATCGAGTGCCTATTATTGAAGATTTTTACCAATAATCATCACATGAGCTCATTTTCCATCTTTGAAATGATGAAAACTATTTGCGTCTCTTGATGTATTTCGAATTTTGGAAATGTATTTTGTGGCTGTATGACAATCCAATTCTTGTTTTTTCCAATTTCATTTATTTATTTTGTTATTTTTATTTAAAAAATAACCAGAATTAATTGAAATGGCTTCGGAAGAACAAGTGGCCATGGAAGATGATGATACTTCTGCCTATCAATTTGGAGAGTTTATTTCATCGTATGCTTTTCCTCAGAGCATTCATACCATTGAATTGAATACAACGATGGATATCTTGTTGGTGAATAATTTTCTGTATAGAATTCCGAGTATGGAGAGGCTTTTGATGATCGAGCACTCTAGTGATGAGAGAATTAAATTTAGTCCATGTGGAGAATATATTATTAAAATTAATCAGGTGGATAATCATATGAAAATGTATCATATTGATAACAAGTTGGAGGAAATTCAAGTCAATAATAATTCTATTGTGGATTTAATGTGCGATGAATTAATTTATGATATTGAGTGGATTAAATTGGAAAAGACAAGAACTGAACATTATTTGGATACTTTTCTGATAAAGTTTGATCCGAACCATATGGCTGTTTCGGGAGCTATGGAACAAAATCAACAGAATCAGCAGCAACAACAATTAGAGCCAACATCATGTATCAAATTTGAAACTAGTAAGAATTTATTGATTTTGTATCTGAAAAATCAATTACTAGATAATAATTATTCAGCACTCTTATTGTTGAATGGTAAATTACCTATTATGAGACTCAAGTCTTTGGACCATATTAAAAAGGTGAACCACAAGAAGGATTTGAATATTGACAAGTTTGGAAAATCATTAAATATTTTGCCAATTCTAGAGAATGTTAATGAATGTAGGAAAGATATCACTAAAAGTTGGAGTGACTTCTTTGCCAACTCTGTATTTGTAAAACTAGAACATTTGGATATTTTTGAATTGATATCTACACGTTTGAATTATATTAATATGGAACTGTTTGCAAGCGTTGAAGAAGCCTTTTATGCTAAATTGTTAATCTCTTTCAATCATATTATTGATAGAATTGATAATGGATTTAGTTTGATATTTTCATATTTGGAATATTTAATATCCAATCTGAATGACTTGGACTTACAAGAATTATTTTTACTAGTCAATGATTACTATTATGAATGGAAGGTTAAAGTTTGTGAAAATATCAAATCTATACTAATTTGCCTTTCCGATATTCAATCACAAAAATCAAACATTAATCCAAACGTTGAATCTAATTTCAAGTTTTACAATTTTGACAAATTTAATCAAAGTATTGAAAGTTTACAAAAAAAGATATTGAACTCCCATTACTTTAATGTCATGGAGGTATTAGATGCTCAAAAACATCTCAAATTCAACTATGAATATTGTAAAAATTCATCTGAGCACTACTATTATGTGTCCGATAATACGCTCTACATTTTCAATGATACATTAGAGGATAGACAGGAACCAATTCAAATTGTTTGTGGATTGGCCGATGAAACAGTCGACGAGGTCTATCTCTACAAGGAGAATCGTTTCATTGTCAAGACTCCACACACCATCCTCTATATTGCCGACAATAACATTGTCAAATATCTACAATTCGAAGATGAAATTACCAAATTTACAATCTCAACGATACGTAATCTATTTGCCATTTGTATATCATCCAATGATAGATTATTCTCAGTTTATGAAATCACCGATTGATTGCCTTAATAAATTGCCGTTACGTATCCAAAAATTGGCGGCAAATTTAAAAAAAAACAATCTCAAACACACCAACTTCTGCTCCTGTTATCATCACAATTCCAGATGGATAGTATCAGAGAGAATTATGCCTCCCCTCTAGTTAGAAAAGGTTCCACTGCCTCACTCTACCGTAACAAGTTATCATCGGCGAGTCTCAATAATTCAATATTAAGCAATAACAGCAGCAATAATAGTAGCTTGAATTTGAATTCTTCATCATTGCCAAATAAGAAGCAACAACAATCCATTCCCTCTCATCAGAACACTTCTTCAATAGGCTCCAATAAGGTTAATTATCATCCGGTTTCACTTGTGCAAATACCAGCGTCAACACTACCTCCAACAGTTTCGATTCAGTTAGCCCCAACTTTTGAAAAGAATAAGGATATTAAGATTTCTCTCTCATCAAAATCACTCTCTAATTCTTCACAATTTGGTAATAATCAACAAGTTAATCAACAACCAAAGAGTAAGGATCAAAGTTTTCATGCCTCAAAATTATATTCTGATATTTTGGAATCGTCCCTACAATCAATTTATCAACATTCATCATTGCAAGAACCAAATCCACCGACGATTGCTTCATCAATTAGTGGATTGGATTACATTAAGGACTTGTATAGTAATAATAATAGCTTTGTTTTGGAAGATTCATCACATTTGAATAATAGTATTGATAATCAAGTACAGGAAGAGGAACAATCAAATAATAACAATAATTCACATACTAACAGCTCACTGGTTTTGGAAACAATCAAGCAGGATATTAATGGTATTGATGAGCTGATTTTGTTTTCACCACTTTCTGGTATGAATGAAACAACTTGTTTTGATATTGATTTGAGCAATGAAAGTGGGGATGATTTGTTCGATTCTCTTAGTTATTTGATAAATTACAAAAACATTAATTTATTGAATCTAAGCAATTGTCATCTCAAATTTAACACGCTTTCACTTCCATTCAAAGAAATTAGACTAATCAAAATATTAGACCTTTCAAATAATGGATTGGTTTGCAATGATATCAAGTGTTTATGCGAAAATCTCAAACAAAGTTCAACTCTTCAAGAGTTAATACTTTCCAACAATTTAATCTCAAATAAGGGTATTGTTTCAATTGGAAAATATCTAACTGAAAAGAATAACTTGAAAAAGCTTCATTTGAAAAACAACAGGTTCACAGCTCTTGGGTGTAAAGCTCTTTGTTATGGAATGATGCTTAATACCAATTTGATATACTTGAACTTATCGAACAATAATCTTCAAGTAAGTATTTCTATTTAAACGTGAACTTACATTTAACAGAATTGCCATTTTATAATTAGTCAACTGTTGCAATATGCAAAATCTTTAAAAAGCATCGAGCTGAATGAATGTGACCTCTTTTCAAATGATTACTATTTTAGTTTCAATAACAGTATCAATATTAACATTCTCAATTTGGAGGGTAATAACCTTGGAGATTTTATCACTAAAAAATTATTCAGCAGCTTGTCTGTCAATTCAAGTATTCACACTATTTATTTGAAGAATAATGGAATAACGGACGAATGTACAAATACTATTAATTTATGTCTCAAGAACAACAGTAAATTACTTTATTTGGATTTGAGCCAGAACAAGCTCAGTTCTCGCTCAATATTTCTCCTAACTGAAACTTGCAAAATATTCAAGAAGAATATTGTAATCTTGACAAAAGATCAAATAGTTTCCAATGAGAATGACCAAGAAGAGGAAGAAACTCATTCTACTTATTCCTGTGCTGATAGTGGGAGAACAGAATTATTGCAATTACAAGACCATTACGGCTCAATTCCAACACAACAGAATAAGGTTCAAGTAATTGAGGAGGAAATGACCTCTCCTGAATCAATCTCAGTAGCAGATATAGCCAACACATCAGATATTATTTCAGAACACAGTGAACCATCCTATCCCTACTTTGATATGTTGATGAACGTTCCTCACATTGAAGTTAAGTTACCTATTTATTATGATGATGAGCAAGAGGAGGAACTAGCTGCTACAGACCACAATGACGAGGATGGTGCACCTTGTGATGGATCAGTTCTTATAGAATGTGAAGAGGAAATTGATGAGGAGGATCAATGTTTCAATGAGGATGATATTGTTGGAACTTTTTTATCCAATCTGTCTTCCAATTATCCATATCTAAATGGTGCATCATTACTTTCTGTGAATGAGAGGGCTCAAGAGATTGTTTATTCAGATTCTGAAACTCAATCTGAAACAGACCACAATGAAACAACAGTTCCAATGAATGACAATTTGGAAAATTTATTGCTTGATAACAATTCTTTCCACAACCTTCTTGAAACAACTGGTAGTGACTTTAACACCAGTTCATTATCTTCGACCTCTCACCAACCAGTAAGAAGAGAACGGTTAAATTCACTTTCCAAAATCCGAGATCAATACATTTCACCAATGAAAAAACCACAAGCCTCAGCATCTCCTATGAATCTTTCCTTTTCCCAACTCATGAAACAATTAAATTACTAATCTTAAATGTAAATATTTGTTCAACAATCAATGCTATTGTTAATGATGACTTCTTTTAATAGATAGAAAAAAAAATTATTCAAAAAAAATGCCAAAACAGAAGAACATCAACAAACCTCTTGAAAAGATCGATGGTGTCGTACAAAAGCAAAAGCACAAGACACCAACTGTTGATGAATATGATGGGGAAATTGGAGATCGTTCGAAATTATTAGACAAAATTTTAGCAGCTAACCAAGTGGAGACCGATGAGCTGGCTGAAGTTGTTGATGAGGGTGATTGGATTGAATTAAAGAAAAAGAAGAGAAAACCTGTTAAAAAGCACACCAGACTGGCACACATTATGCAAATAGCACCAGGACTTCACGTCATGAGAAGACAAATATTAACAATATTATTTCAATTGGAAATTGAAAATGGTAAATTAAAATCAATTCCGGCGCAGCGAATTGCTAGAGCATGTAAATTTGTAATTAAAGAATCACCTAAACTTAATAATGAACTTAGGTACTTTGATGATAGATTTAGAAATTGGCAAAAACCAATACGAAATATGAATGAATTGAAGATGACAAAAGCTGCACTTGAAAGAATCACTATTTACATTGAGAAAAAGTTGGAGAATATGTGTAGATGGGGATGGGTGATAACTATGGCCAAAAAGCACCGGACTCTTTATGCAGAGAGTTTCCTCACTGGCAAAGAATTAATGGAAGGAAAATATGATATTAATAAGAGCGTCAATTTTAATGCTCTTGCCAGGAGGTATAATTTCTTTACACCAGAGGAGGAGGCTTTGGAGAAACGAGTGGAGGCGTCTGGTCTTAATAGTATCGATCAAGTCTTTTCAATTTTGGAGAATGCTGATATTACCAATCCTGATTCCAATTTGTTTGCTTTAACACATTTGGATAATGCTCTCAAAAAGCCTCAAGTGATGGAGAGATTAACTAACACTGGTGGTGAATTTATTGCTCGATTGAAGCAAGAACGAGATCAACAACGGGCACAAGAACAAAGAAATCGACAAACACGTGCTAATTCAAATATAAACCATTCCGATGATGATGATGATGATGATGATGAATCATTCAGTATGGAAGAAGAAGAGCCACCAAAGAAATCCTCAAAGAAAAGGAAGAAACTAGAGGAAGACGATGATGATGATGATTCTTTATCAGAAGTGGAAGAGCCTCCCAAGAAACCAAAGAAATTATTTGCATCATCATCTCCTAAACCATTAGTAGTAGCCCAGATGTTAAAGAAAGCATCTTCTAAATCATCGAAAGAGTCTTCATCAAAGAAATCCTCTTCATCATCATCTTCCTCTTCTAAACCATTAGTAGTAGCCCAACAAGCAAAGAAATCAAAGAAATCTTCTGATTCTGCATCTGCATCATCATCTTCTAATCCACAACCAGCAGTAGCTGAACCAGCAAAGAAAAAGAAGAAGAAGAAAAAGAAGAAACAAAGTGATGCATCTGCAACGCCAGCAGTAGTAACACCACCAAATAATTCCTCAAAGAAAAGAAAGAATCAAAATGATAATGACATAGCTCAACCTTCATCGAAGAAATCCAAAAAATCCTCTGATTCTTCTGCAACTACTCAAGTAGCTCCTCAACCTTCAAAGAAATCCAAACAATCCTCTGATTCTTCTAAACCTTCTAAACCATTAGTAGCAGCCCAACAATCAAAGAAAGCAAAGAAATCCTCTGCACCACCTTCTAAACCACCAGTAGCCGAGTCTTCCACAAACCCATCACAAGGTGAACCAGCAAAGAAAAAGAAGAAGAAGAAGAAGAAAAAGAAGTAAATGAGAAGGATTCAATAAATTCACCAAATTAATTGAATCATCAAAATATTAACTTTAAAAAAATGGCTGATGAGGATTTAGTACTTGCTCTCGATGAGGGAGACATGTTCAAAGTGGATGACAATTATTATAAAAAACCAAGACCAACCCGAATTGAAACATTTGATATTGAAGGAACAGATTTTCAAGTTAAAGTTAGTTTAATTGGTAAGATCATCATGATTTCCGATGTTTTTTAAAATATTATTGAAAACAATATTTTGTGTGTGTGATGAAAATTATGAAATTTTGAAATATAAAGGTGAACACATTTTATGGGGAAATTATTTATATAATGCTGCCAAGTGTATTGGAGAATACTTTTACAACAATCAACATTTGGTAAAGGACAAGAGTGTTGTTGAATTGGGAGCTGCTGGTGGTTTGCCAGCTCTAGTTTGTGGAAAATTGGGATCTTCTAAAGTAGTAATTACAGATATTGATCATGGAGATTTGATTCCAAATTTGGCTGTGAATGTGGAATTAAATTTTGATAAGGAAGATAAACGAGTTCAAGTGAGAGGTCATGCTTGGGGTGAGAAATTGGACGAAACTTTTGCAGGTGAAAAGCATACCTATGATGTTTTAATTTTGAGTGATGTTTTATTTAATCATGTTTGTCATTATCAATTATTGGACAGTTGTGATTATTTATCTCATGAAAATTCTATTATTTATGTGAGCTATACGTAAGTAGAAAAACATTGAGAATTTTCAGTTGTCAACTTGAACTCTAAACAGTCATCACAGACCTTGGCTTATTAAGGAAGATTTGGAATTTTTCACACGGGCCAAAGAAAGAGGCTACATGGTTGAACCAGTTTTTGATAGAAAGTATCCACCAATGTTTGAAAATGATCCAGGTGACGTCGAGGAACGATCAACAGTTCACGTTCAAATAATGAAACATGATCCCCAACTCTTTAAAACTAAACTAGACACAAAATAAATATCAATATTCAATTCAGAAGTTGCAGTTCATTTCTGTGTGAATTAAATTCATTGCCCATTGGCCTCAAGAATAAGGCACACTAACCTAACACCACTATTTCCAAGTTGAAAATCAATTGCCCATCAAAAAAGAAAATGTGCAAACCACAACAATCAATTACCCGCTCAAGGTTTCTGTTTTTTGTGCAGATTTTACTGTTCTGCACCTTTTCACACAATCTTTGGGTAGAATGTAAATATAATGATCCTAGTATTGTTGCTAATGATAATCATGCTGAATATTATTATTATAATTATTCATGGCCCTCCGAGAATATCTTTCAAATATATAATAATATAGCAGTGAATGGAACTGTTTTATATGTCAAGCCGATTGCTGTTCATACTACTAGTAGTAGTCGATCATCTACATCTGCACTGAGTAATCCTACCACGGATCCAAAGAATTGTACCACCATTGAAAATCCATGTGTCAACCTGGCACAAGTGGATGCCTTCTTGAAACAAGTGCATAAAAAGAAGGCACCAGCAGATTCAGTTATTATCAGACTCATAATGGATAGGGAGAATCGTCGAGTATTTCCCTTTCCTGCTGTTGGAGTCTCTTCCTATTCCTATAATGAATTGTTTTTCGAATTGTTTAATGCAGAGGAAAATAGTAATGTTACCTATAGTTGGGCTGGCTTTGATTTGAGTGGTGTGTCTGCTCAGGCAATTACCTTCTTGAATGTTTCTTTGGATAATTTCAGATACATTCAAAAGTACAAAACCATTCGATTCATTGATTCAAAAATTGGTAGTTTTGTTAGCATGTACAGATATAGAGTATTTGATGGTGATATTACTCTGAGTGGATCAGTACTTGCAAATTCTGCACTCAATTCAATTAATAGACTTTTGGTAAAGGAGAGTAAGATTATTGATTGTGAAATGTATGGAATGAGTTCTGAATATGTCAAAATGTTAAACACTGAATTTTTGAATAGTTTCTTTAAATATCATTTGGATTCAGATACTGATATTGTGGTTACCTCTCAATTATTTCATATAGAGAATTCAATATTGAATAA
Source organism: Naegleria gruberi (assembly GCF_000004985.1). Lineage (NCBI taxonomy): Eukaryota > Heterolobosea > Eutetramitea > Acrasida > Naegleriidae > Naegleria > Naegleria gruberi. Next base: position 247,489 of record NW_003163325.1, on the reverse strand, counting down.
TTCTACATTAGAACTCTTTAGATTTGATAATGTAATGATCAAGAATTCCAACACTCTTCTCATTTCTAGAATTATTCTACGTTATTGTGGAGCATCTACCATTGATAGTCTCATTGCAAAAGATTCATTATACCTTAGTGTTAATAATGCAGACCAAATATTGATTCAGGATTCCAATTTTGAAACGACAAAGTTCAATACAGATGAACCAATATTATCAGTTTCAGCAACTTATTCCCTTAGACTCGTGAGAACTCGCTTTAAAAATTGCAACACCATGCCAATAGTCACTGATATGGTATCTACTATTTTCATGTCTGCCTGTAGTTTTGAGAATGGTTATGGAATGATGAGGTCAGTGAATGATTTTTCAGAGGGTTCCTATATCAGAATAGCAATTGGTCATGCCGATTCAAATATCAATGATGGAGATGGAACTCTCTATGCCTATGGATATAGCACTTTATCATTTGAGGGATTTACCTTCTCCAATAATACAGCCAGAAATGGAGGTGCTGTCTTCTTTTATGGAGAATCAATATATAGTTTGTTTACAGACATGATTCAAAACACTGCATTGAATAATGGAGGAGCTCTATACTATAGAAAGGAAATAGGAACTAATTACGTTTTAGATAATTGTGCATTTGTATTTGATAATAATACTAGTAAGAATAGTGGAGGAGCTCTCTATTTGGAAATTGAGAGAGATGTTGGAAGAAACAAATTATTTGGTGCTTGCCGTAATAATTTGGCGTATAATTCTGGAGGATGTGTCTATGCAACGAAACAAATCGATTTTCAACGTGCTATAATTTCTAATAATGTTGCTTACAATTATGGACCTACATTTGCATTTGCAATATCTAATGCAACTTTTCACATGGAAATTGAATATTCAACTGAGAACATTGTGAAATACAATGTGGGAGCTGAAACTGTTTTGGAAATTGACATTTATCCAGGACAAGTTATTTCCTCAATCATATTTTCTGATTTCATAATCAACAATGGAGAACGTTTGAAATTCTTGAGTCAACCTGCAACAATTCATTGTTCAACAGATGCAAATATTCTCTACCAAACTCAAGAGCATACTAACATAATTAATGACCTCTCTTTGAATTTAAATGTTCAAAAGAAAAAGGTGAATGCAACCATGATCTTGGAATCTTTTCAAATGAATTTCATTTTCAATATTCTTGATTGTCCAAAAGGTATGAGCTTGAAAAATCCTCTCCACTCTGTATTTGTATGTTTAGAAAATGATAGTTTCAATCCAATCATTTTATACACAGTCATACCCGTCTCTGTAATTTTTGGTATGCTCTTGACTGTTGTGTTGTTAGTAGCGATTTTCTTATTGGTGAGATGTTTCAGAAATGTCTATAAGAAGGCATCTCTATTTGATAAGAAACTAAAGGCAGAGGAAATGATGGAGAGAAAGATTAATAATAGACAATTATTCTTTGTGAGTAGCTCTTCCAATATGTCTACACCATTGCTTTTGAATCATTCGAGCTCATCAAGTGTGAAAAAGTCACGATTGATTATTCCATTGGAAGATATTGAAATAATTAACAAGATTGGAGAAGGAGGAAATGGAACTATTTGGCTTGGAAAGTGGAAATCAAAAGATGTCGCATTGAAATCTTTGAAAACAGATGATACCTTGCAAGATGAAGAATTTGAAAGAGAAGTTGCTGTACTGAACATGTTAGATCATCCTTCCATTGTTAAATTATATGGTGTCTGTATCTCTGACAATAGAAAGTTTATGATTGTGGAATATTATCCTAGAGGAAGTCTCGACAAGTTGATTTATAATTGTAAAATAGGAAAGGAATCTTTGACTCTTGCTCAAAAACTGAGTATTCTTGTTGATGTTGCCACTGGAATGTCATATTTACACTCTCAACAAATAGTTCACAGGTTTGTTTCTCAATTTTGTAATCTTTCTGATATGAATTTATGTATTTATTTAATAGAGATTTAAAACCAGGAAATATACTTCTCTCAGATGGAGGCAATGCTAGGGTATGTGATTTTGGTCTCAGTAAGGTCTTGTCTACAAGTCTTGGAGCTACCAAACAAATAGGCAGTACATGTTACATTGCAATTGAGATGATTAATGACTCTCCAAAATATACCACAAAAGTAGACGTTTATTCATTTGGAATTATCATGTGGGAATTATTTTTTGAAGAAGCTCCATATTTGAATTACAATTCCAAAAAAGTTTACAAATTCATACCAAACAATTCAAAAATGAATGAATTCAACATTCTCTTTCATGTATTGAATGGAGAAAGACCAGTTATTCCATTCACCAATAGAGAGGAGGAAATATTGTGGCTTGAGGAATTTGTACTGCCATTCAATAATTCCTTCTCTACCTCGTCTCTTGTTGCCATTTCGGATAAGTATTTGGATTTGATGAAATTGTGTTGGAGTGAGGATCCAAATAGTCGACCATCCTTTGAGTCTATCTCTCGACAATTGCAATATTTACTTTATGAATCAAAAAAAACCTTTCCTCAATACTATCAACCCATTAATTAGTAGTAATCATGATGATGATTATTAATTGGAGAAGAAAATTCAAAAATCAACATTGAAGAGATTTTGGATTGTTGAAATCTAACAAATAGCACATTTCTTCTTCTTCTTCGTTGACTTTGACTTTGGATAATTGGCATCTCTAAACATGGTATATGATTTAGTAATAATCTCTGCAAAATCTGAAATATTTCCCTCCTGTAGCTGATGTTTCAATATATGTTACTGCTCCAATATTCTCGGCCATTTTAATAGCATCTTCATGTTTAACTGGAGAATCAAAATATCTATATCTCATTCGTTTCATTTCTTCATCTCTTGACAAGTCAATCTTGCAGGCCACCAAAACAATTGGAGAATTTGGCAAGTGATGATTAATTTCTGGAAACCACCGAGATGGAATCTTATTGAAAGACCTAGATCGTATTCTTGAAACAAATACAAAACAAATCTGTTTCTGGATATGTAAGAGGTCTCAATCGATCATAATCTCTAATTTTCTCACACTGGTCAATTGGAAAATTTTCAACCAACTTACTCTTGACCTTCAGTATCCACAACACCAATGCCTTGACATGTTTCCTTGTATCCACATCCATATATTTAATCAAGTTTTCATTATAAACTCCATCATTGTAAAAGACAGGAATTTCTCCATAAAATAATTTTGAATTAATGTTGTTTTTCCAACAGCTCCTTCTCCACAAATGATAATGTTTAAACATTCCTTTTCCCAATCAATTTGTTTAATTGAGATTGAATTTTTAATTTCTTGAAATGGTTTGTAATGTTGTACGGTATCAAGTTTAGTTTGGAGAGCTAGTAATGGATTCGAATAACTTTCTTCATTCATTTTGTCAACTTGTAATGAAAGTTGATTAATTGAGATCTATAATCACATTTAACATTTGAAAATTCATTGTAAAACACCTTAGTCTTTGAACAATTAAAGAAATTGGAACTCTCCACCTTATCTGCATCAATGATTGAGATTCTGATAATTCACAGCTTTTCCTTTAAACAGAGAGAGAGTTTGTGCATGTTAAAACTTGATTGTTTTGTTGGTGTAAAGTTAGGATTCTTCACCAAGGTATTCCACAAGTTTTAAAGTTAAGTAATAAAGCTTTTCCAATATAAGAGCATAGAAAGCAAAAGAAAGAAGTTTCCATAGTATCCAATTGGTACAATTCTCTTTTCAAGTTCTTCTGAACTTGTTGGAAAGCCAATCTCTCCCATCTTTTTCACAATACTTGGTTTTTTAGAGGCATTCCCAATGGTAAATCTTCGACACCCCCTTTCATGAACTCACTTTGGAATTAGGATGACGTTCAATTATAAACGAAAGTCTAAATACTATATATTGATCCCTTGACCTCCACTCCCTTCAACACTTTATGTTCCTATTAATGTTAGTCTATGAATATTAATAATTAATATTTGTATTAAGGAAATTCGAATGTGATAAATTATCAACATATACCTGCAAAAGTATTCATCCTAATATTAATAATTGTTACATAATGTTGTAAGCACCACCACTAATACTACTGTAGAGTTCTTTCTTACATGTCCCATCATTATAAGATTTCCCGCCAATTAAATTTTTCAATGAATCATGCCATTGACGATTTGAGTGCTCTTGAACCTTGAACCAGTTTTCATCACCTCTCACTAAAAAATACGGCAACTACTTGCTTTTCTTTTGTCGCCAAAAGTTTAGATCATCAACTACTTGCAGAAGGAAGACATTGCACTTTCGAGAATTTATTCATTCACCACTTTAGGGGAGACTTTCAAAGTTTTAAAAAAAACGTTTTAAAAATACAATAACAACAACAACAACAACATGTCTATTGAACATAGAGTTGGAGACAAGTTTGTTCTCGGTAAAAAGATTGGAAGTGGAGCCTTTGGTGAAATTTTCATTGCTACAAACAAGCAAACCTTGGAAAAGGTTGCTGTAAAATTGGAACACAGAAAAGCTAAACATCCACAACTTCTCTATGAAGCTCGTTTGCTCAAGCTCTTGAACCTCTCAAAGAAAGGTATGTTTCATTTACTTTAACGCTGGTTACAAGCCCAACACCTGTCCTTTAATACTTTGAATTTATCATCTCTATTCCATAATATTTTAAATTTATTATTCTGTTGTATTGATGTGATGACTACATCAACCATCAATATTGTATAACAACATTTTTGTATACAATCTCGTCATCTATTCTTACAATTGTACTACTCTCGGTAATATTTACTTCTACTACTATGACTTGTTATGATGAATAACACAATACATTCATATTTAACAACACCAAACTCTTCAAAAATTTAAACTGCCCATTATCATGATAATTTTGACGTTCTGGCTATCTGGAAGAGGAAGCTGTGGGCATTCCAAAGGTTAAATGGTATGGTATCGAAGGAGATTTCAACGTAATGGTTATGGATCTTCTCGGTTCCTCTCTCGAAGAACAATTCAACCGTTGTGGTCGTAAATTCAGTTTAAAGACTGTTTTAATGTTGGCTGATCAAATGTTGAAACGTGTAGAATACTTGCATGCCAAGAACTTTATCCACAGAGATATTAAACCAGACAACTTTTTGATGGGACCTGCTAAAAAGTCAGAAATTGTCTACCTCATCGATTACGGTTTGGCCAAGAAGTACAGAGACTCAAAGCACGTACACATTCCATACCGTGATAACAAACATTTGACTGGTACTGCTCGTTATGCCAGTATTAACAACCACTTGGGTATCGAACAATCAAGAAGAGATGATTTGGAATCTTTGGGTTATGTCTTTATGTACTTTAATCGTGGATCATTGCCATGGCAAGGATTGAAGGCCAGAACTAAATTGGAAAAGTATAACAGAATTTGTGAGAAAAAGACTAGTACTGGTATCAAGACTTTGTGTGAAGGTTATCCACCTGAATTTGCCACTTATCTCAATTATGCTCGTTCTCTAGGATTTGAAGATAAGCCAGATTATCAATATTTAAGAAAGTTATTCCGTGATTTATTTGTTCGTCAAAAGTTTGTTATGGATTACGAATATGATTGGGTCATACTGGATAAGAAGAGAGCTGAGGATCCACAATCAGGTGCCTCTGTTGGAGGTGTTTCTGTTCCAAACACTATGGGATCTACCGGAATTATTCCTGGATCAAGTCAACAACAATAATCATTTAGCTTTGTTATGGTTGTTCCTAAAGTAATGTGATATTGATGTTTTGTCATCACATGGAATTATTGAACCACTCACAGAGTTTTCAATATTTGTACAATTTGAACACTTTCCACACATTTTCTTCACCATTATTCACCTCCCTTCTTCCCAGTACTACTAACACAATAAAAAAATTAATTTCAATAATTACATCATTTAGATTACGACAGAAATGGATAGCGCGGGTTCAATATTTAAAGATGTATCAATTATTGCCAGGTTTAGAACATAACGTCCGGATTTGGATTAGTTAAATAGCCATGCTATCTCAATAATAAATAATGGATAATTAACAATTAATTCTAAAAATTAATAATGTATTATTAGCACAGTTATTTGTTTCAATTTTCAGTCAGTCAGTCAACAATTATTAATTTTGTAAGGTCGAATATTTTGATAAATCTTACAAAAAAAATGCTTCAATGTCGCACAAAACAGAATATCATCATGAACATCAAGTAATAACGCCAATTATTGGTTCTAAAGTATATCATCGGTTACAGAAAATAATTCAACATTTAATTCCATCAGAATTAAATATAAATCATTCTTCCGATGACAATCATCATGATGCAAATAATAATAATAATTATCAATCATTTGGAGAAACACAAATACTAGTGGATAATTCAATTGATTTTGATGAATTGGAAAAGGCTTTCCGACAATTTAAAATTCCCTCTCCCAAAATTCAAATAGTGGAAACTTTGCCAACCTTTGATAATGATAGAACAATTTCAGAGTTTAGGAAATTAGATACTACTATTGATGTCAATGAAACTAATGGGAAAATAATCGAACATTTTTCTAAATCTAATGTGGCAGGTGATGCTGCTGAGGACGAATTGGATGTTCTAGTCAAAAGAGCTGAAGATATGAGAATTCAAGAAGAATTAACAGAAAAAGGAACTATTAAGAAATCATCAGGTAAAATATATGAAGTTGTAAAATATATGCCACATTTGATTGTACCGACCTATGTCGAAGAAAGCACAAGAGCTGGAATGGAAACTAGAGAAAGAAGAAGACAGAGAATTAAAATTCTCTATGATGTCCAAACAACAAGAGCTCAAACACCTGCATTTCTTGATGTTTCTCAAGATGACCCTAAAACCCCTCTTGCATTTAGATATATCAGAATTATACTGACAACTGCAGAAGCAAGACGAGCACAAGATATTCATTTGGATCAATATAGCGCAAATTGTATGAGTATTGTCTATGCTACTCAATTGGGTGTGACAGGTAAACTTGTTCTTAAGGGAGCCGTTGTTCAATCCATTATCTATTACATTGCTTTTTATGATTTATTGAGTGCAGGTAAAGCAATGCCAGGAGCTGTCAGGGATTATTCATTGAAAATCAAAGTACGTTCACACGACTTTTTACAAGGAACTTTCAACGTTTATCGAGTGAATTGCATCCGAACAAATCATGAATTGGGTTTGTTTCATATTGTTATGAGAACTTTACAGAATTAAGGTTTTTTTTCAATAATTGAAAATGGTGTAGTTTTATAAATTGTAAAATTAGGTGCAACATTTCAATCACACAATCCATTTATTGTGAATTCTATTTCTTGGTTTTCTTTTCAGACTTCTTTTCAGTCTTTTCAGATTTCTTAGAAGACTTCTTTGCTGGCTTCTTTTCTTCTGGTTCCTCTTCTGGTTCTTGTTCTTCTTCGGCTGGAGCTTCTTCTTGGTGTTCTTCTTCATCGTTATGAGTTTCAGCAGCTTTCTTCACAGTCTTCTTCTTCTTCTTTTGAGGTTCATATTCTTCCTCATCTTCATCTTCAGAATCATCACGAGCAACGTAATCCTTTGAGCCATTCTTTCCAACTTCCTTTGTCAGAGAAGCCAAAGCTTCGGCATCTTTTGCATTTGGATAAATTCTTGGGATTTTAGATAAGTATTCACTAGTGATGGCACCCTCGACATCTTTGGCTTTAATGATGGCTCTGTTTCCGTGGATAGTAAAAATAGCAGAACGATAGAGAATATCTTCCAAAAGTTCATTATAGACTGTTCTGACAACATCATAAACACCACTATTGACTCTGTGAGCACCAGCTTTGAGAGCTATCCTTTGAATACATGGATTTGTGAGTTCTCTATTCTTCTTGGGTTCTCTTTTTTTGTCATAAGCCTGTTTTCTGAGGATACTCCTTTCTTTCTTTTCAGCATCCGTTAACAATGGTCTTCCTCTTCCTCTTTTTTTTTCAGTTGTAGTTGATGATTCAGGTTCTTTTGTTGTTGTTGGTTCTGATACTACTACTTTTGTTGTTGTTGTAGTTTCAGAAGCTTCAGGCTTAGCTTCCTTTTTTACGCCTTCCTTTTTTTTCTTGCTTTGAACAGCAACAGCTGGTGTTTTTGGAGCCATTTTTTATTATTAATTTTATCTTAATTTAAAATTGATGAAATTTTTTTTTGCACAAACTTGGTTCGAATGAAGAGAGGAACAAAACTAGGCAAAGTAAAATGTTGAATGAGAAAGAAAGTTGAAATGTAAGAATTTTAATATAGTAAGATTCAGGTTAGATTTAATAATTGATATTTTTCTGCATTTAGTTGAAGGTAATCATTGAGTTTCTAATGAAACGAATATCAAAATAAATGAATTAACAACTGGAGATTCTTTAAATGTGTTTTCATTAGGTATATTGAATAGGGTAGTGTTTATTGGAACAGTTTATTCCAAATTTCTAAAAGGGCAGATATTCAAGTGTAGAAACTTTCTGGTTTGTGTTAGACTTAAATGTTTAGGTAATTAATTATTGAAGATGAGTTATTTCATTTTGGCAATTCAGACTCCAAAGATTCAAATGAGTATAAACTTTACAACCTGATAGGTTAGTGAATTTTTCCTTGCATTGGTTCCATAAACTCAATTCTGTTACTTGTTGGCATTTTGTTGTTCTTTTCTCTTTCTTTCGGCATTTCTTAAATCCTTGTCAATTTCAAACTCTCTCATTTCTGTTCTTTCAAGGAATGATTGCTTTTCCAAATAACCATCTTTGGTGTATTGTTTCAACTCGTGCTCAATTCCCTCCTTTTCTTTATATTGTTTCCAATCTTGTTTACTTTGTGAAATTGTAGATTTTTTCTTTTCATTCAATTTCGACAAGGCTTGATCCAATTTTGAGGCCTTGTTATGTACAACTTGTTTTGTATTAATCTTGGTTTCATCCTTCTTTGATCTATCATCATCCGATAAATCCGATAACTCTAATAAATTATCCTTTTCCAAAGTAATTAAACACATATCATCCTCATCAAATGGAGGTGTATTAGCCTGTTGTTGATTCTTTTGTTTTTTAATCGAATTAAAATAATTAATTGTTTCCTCTATTTTTCTCTTTCGTTTTTGTGTAATTTCTTGCTCTGCTAATTTTTCATCACTACTCTTTTCAATGTCCAAAAAGATCGACTTGGGTTCATCCTCATCACTATTAACAAATGCAAAGGTTTCCGACAGCGATGATGTTTGTTTCATTTTTAAATATTTTGTTTTTAATTCTTTTTAATCTGTTATTATTGCTCTCGCAAGATACTGGACAAATTCAATAAGAATAACAATATCTTCCAAACAACTTTATGAACTCTTTACAATGTAAAGTGGTAAGGTAACGAACTGTTTATTATCTTCGTAATCTTGCAAGATGATAAGAGAAGGCTTTGAGACGGAAGCTTTGTTCTAATTTTAAATTTTTTTCTTCAAACAAAAAAGAGGAACATCTTGATATTGAAAAAGTTGTGCCCTCTCTCTCTCGAATTTTCATAGCCTCTCTGAAACGCAAGAACGAGAAGATTTTTATTGTTGTGTGATTTTATAGTTATTGGATATTACCAAGTTTTCAAACAATTTATTACTCTCCGAAGAAAAGGATTTCCAGTGGAATTTTAAGTGTACAATATGTTGTTGATTAGAGCAAGAGGAAAGGACGGTACATTCCGTTTAGAATTATCAGCAGATCAAACAGTTTTGGATATCAAAAAACTCATCGAAAAGGAAACATCAATTCCTCACTCAAGTATTTCTGTTACCAAGTTCCGCGAAAAGACACCACTGAAAAACACTGATACAGTTCAAGGTTCTCAATTAAAACATGGTGATATGATTGAATTTGTTTATGATACTACTCAACACAAATCAAAACAAGAAGTTGAAGAGGAAAAAAAGAGTCAACTTAGGGATAGTGAAGATTTGGATAATTTGGGTTTGAGAGAAAGAAAAAAGCATTGGACTTTGAGTGAATATTTAGATCTTGTAAATCAAGTTAAAATTACAATCAAACATCAAAAGTATGCCATTTGTTCGACTGCTTATTTGGATCAATTAGTAGGTCAATCATTCCAACAATTCCTCCTTCAAACTAGATTCCAATTCCAAAGATTTGCCTTCCTCTACGGTGAAACAAAAGAAGGAAAGAAGCCACAACCAACAGAAGAAGAAAAAAAGAAGGCCACAAAGGATGAAAACATTAATGTGGATGATGATTATTTGGATGTTTATATTAAGGTATTATTTGAACCAAAACAAGACAGTACGCCTGAAGGATTCAAACAAGTCGAAGATACAGTTTTTAATGATAGAGCTGACACTTTGGCATCCATGTTGGGAATGAAGAAAGTGGGTTGGATTTTTTCACATGACGGACAAAGAGAGTATCCATTGTTAGGTCCTGAAATTATCAAGGCTGCAGAATATCAATCAAAATATGGCCCTTCATTTGTAACAATTACAGCTTGTCGTAAGTAGTATTTACTTTTTTTGATTTTATACAATGTGAATAGCAAACGAGATTGGAGAAATTCAATTCGAAGCCTATCAAGTTAGCAAACAATGTGTAGAACTTTGGGAAAAGGGTTTGCTTTCGGAGAATCCAGAAAATCTAGAATTCTTAATTGCTAAGAAGCAAGTCGAAATAGAAAGAAAAATGACAAATGATATTGATGCTTTATTATTAGTGAGTAACGTTGCTATTGCTCCACACAAGAGTAGCTTCCAAGTTGGCTTCCCTCCAAGAAATAGACCAGGTAATGAAATGTTCCAAAATATGGTGGAACTCAAGTCAGTTCTTCTGGAAAGAAGATCTCAAAAATTCGTTCAACGAGTTTCAGATTTTGATTTATTGCTCTTCTTGACTGATTATTTGAGCTTATCTGTAAGTACTACTGGTTGGCACTAATTTTTATATAACTTTACAATTACCAGTCTGACTTCCCAGGATTGTGTGAAGCTGTATTAAGCCAAAATAACTCTCAAGCAACAATATTCGAAGAACTTATTAATGCTTATTGTGGTATTAACTAATTGTACAATAAACTAACCAATTTAAATCTTGTAATAGTGGAATGATATGAATATTTTAGTAACAGTATAATTGGATGAAGCTAAAGATAGTGGATAACTTGATTTCCAAGGAGAATTTACTATTTACAATGTACAATTTATTATTTAACTCTGTTTGAATTAAATGATTTAGAGATCTCTATTCTTGGCTCTGTTAAGTTCATTCCAGAACAACATCTTGTAATCAGCATTCAAGATACCATACTTGATGGATCCAGTCAAGAATGGAACATAGGTCTTTGTCATGTCCAAACCATTCTTAATTTCAAGGAATGGATGAGGATTTGAACGAGTTCTAGTAACTTGAGAATCTTCAAGAGTGTACCAAATCAAGAAGGCAAATGACAAGAGAAGAGCCAATGTAGCTGGGACAGTAATAATGACGACACCCAAATAATTGTACAAGAAGAATGGTTCACCTTCTCTGAATTCGAATGGCTTCAAGTCAAGTTTGTAACTATTATTGTTTTCATACTATTAACATGAAAATACATCACACATGTACAGTAATATTTGATAGTGATATTATTTCAGTTATTGGGTAAGCCTTAATGTTTACTTACAATACCGGAGACAACATCAAAGAAACCTGGATTATTCTTCTTTCTCAAAGTTTGAATAAATCTGGTTTGACTCTGAACAGAATTAAACTTGAATGAGGCAGAAATGAGTGGAGCACTCTTCTTTGACAATACAGCACGAGAGGCAGATGAAGCAACTAACTTGTTCATTGTAATATAATTTCAGAATTGGGTTGTTGTGAGGAATTTGTTGTGGTTGTTTTTTCTTGTTGGGAAATTCTTCATTCAATCGCTCAATCTTATTCTCCCAGCAACAACATCACCAACACACCTTCTTCTTTGTAATCACAACAATGAAATAAGTGTCGGTTGAGGTCAAACTAAAGGCCCGCTCACACAAGATCAAGCAAAAAGAGGGAAAATTGTGAGGCGACACACAGTTTGGGCGGAACGCTTTGATGCGGCCGATCATTGATGAAGAGGCGGTTAAGGTAAACTCATTATTTTCTCTGGAGAGTGTGATGGAGTATTACAATGGAGAATGCTAGAGTGATTCTCCTAATTATTTATTGTTAATGTGGCAAATTAATAAAAAAGCAAAGAGGAGAATGGGTTGAAGTTTGTGAAGATGATGAGAATTTGTTCTCAGTGGTTGTTGTTGGATTGGCCTGCATGTGTATCTATTATTAATGCTATTCTAAAAATCAAAACGTTCGATAGTGAGGGGCATGTAATTAAGGTTTAAAAAACAGTACGTAGGTCAAAGGGTTATGATTTTTGGAGAAAGTTTTAATCCTCATCAGAAGATATATCTCATTAAGCGGTCAACTGTCTCGTTTCCACTTTTATAGTTCAAAACAGGTGAGAGATTACAATCACAAAAAATGTCTCAAGAAGAACAACTTGCAATTCATCAATACAATCAGGGTTTTACCTATCTGTACGGTTCTTCCGATACTGAACAAAACTATTTCATGGCCTTTGATTTGCTCTCTCAATCTGCCTCACAAAATTACGTACCAGCCATGATGGCTCTCGGAAATATGTATCGTGATGGTTGTCCTGGATTTCTAGAATCTAATGATGAAAAAGCCTTTGAATGGTATGAAAAATCAGCAGATTTAGGAGAACATTATGGACAATTGTTTGTTGGTGATGCTTATTCATTTGGAAAGGGAATAAGAGTTGATAAGAGTAAGGCTGTTGAGTATTATAGCAAATCAGCTTTGCAGAATAATCAATTTGCTCAATACACCCTCGGAATGATCTATAAGGAGGGTAATGGAGTTAGGATTGATCTCTCTGCTTCTCTTCATTGGTTACAGAAAGCATCAGAACAGGGTAATGAAGAAGCAACAAGAGAATTCAATGAGTTGAGTAAATTAATTCCAAAAGCTTGTCCAGCTCCTCCAACCACTACTTTGGATTTATGTATTGGGGAAGGTGGTGCTCAAGTTTCGATTGCTGATCATGAAGAATAATGAAAAATCAAAATGTAACTTTAATCTTCAATTTTGTAAAAATTTAAATACAAAAAAAAATGATTCCAATGTTCAGAACACCACCTCCTCATCATCCACTGCACCATCATGCAACAACACATTTATCATCAGGATCTCATGGAATGATACAAAATATTCCTTCATCGGCAAGTCCAATGATTTTCCCTCCTCCACCTCCGATTCATCATTCACTCCCAAATATTTCATGTGATGGAAATGATCGTGAGAGTAGGGAGAATAATGGTACATTCCTTGTAACTTTATCGGATTTTAGTGTAGAGTTGAATAATAGTAATAGTCAAACACTTTCATCTCTCCGAATGAATTTTGCTAATTTTAAACAATTCATCATTTCATCTTTTAATAGGAAGAATGACAAGTATGAATTTATAACATTTAATCAACAATTTTACTACCAAACAGGAATGTTAAATTTATTGGAAAAAAGAGTTTTTGTTATACAATGTTTTGATTTGAATAATTTACCAATAGGAGATGTTGTAAAAATTGATTTATATTCTATTTGTACAGGTCCTTTTAAAAACGAACATTTTATCAAATCGGGAAGCTCTGTAATTGGTAAAATTAGCTTTAATTGTCAAATGAAACAATTTAGTGATATTGAAATTAATTTGAAGAATATTAATATAATCCTACCAAATCAAGTAAACCAACAGTATCATTTAGTTTATGGATTAAGAAATGAAAAAAATTTAACAAAGAATAGAGATTTAAATACCACCTATCCGGATCAAACATTTAACATTGTACCTAAAATACCTCAACCATTCCAAACATTTGATACATTCCTGAATTGGTACAATTTGACCACAATTTATCTACCAAAAACAACCTTGACAGAATTAATGGATCAAAATCTCATACTTAAATTAATTAACAAACAATCAACTACCGTCAAGGAAATCAAAATACCATTTCAATCTATTATCAAACCTTCCATTTTAAATAATTCCATGTATTCCTTCTCATACAGTGAAGGACCATTTTCAATCTCAATGAATGGTGTTATTGAGATTAATAATATTCCTCTCTTCTCTCAAATTACAAGCAACGATAGTAAGCTCATGAATAACGTCATTGTAAATGGATCCATCTTCTATCCTGGCGTCAGAATTCCAAGAAAGAGATTAATCAAAATTGATTTGCTTGCTTCCTCTCAAGAGGAAATAATATCACAAGTTTGCAAAGACATAGAGGAAACCCAACCTTCCATTTCCCAACAAATCTTGCCTACATTGGAGTGTAACTTTAAAGAAATGATTTGTGAAGATTTCACCCTTGTTCACATGCTACCAATTGAAAAACCTCTATTTGCCAAATGCTCAGTTCCAATCGATAGAACTCCCTTCAAATATTTTGAAGTTGTTTTGCAAGACGAAGGGGAAACTGGCAAATGTTCCGTTGGTATTTCACTTTTGAACGAATGGATGAATGTACAATTCATTTCCTACTCGTCATTTGATGGATGTCTCGTAAAGAATTGTAATAAGAGAATTTTTGGACCAAAATTTAATGGTGGAGATGTTATTGGTTGTGGAGTTTTGAACGAGAATAGTATATTCTTTACCAAGAATGGAGAATTTATAGGATTCACTCCTTACCGTTTGGATAATCTCTCAACAGTTTACTTTTCTGTTAGCACTGCTTCCAAGTTTATGAAAGTTTCAGCTAATTTTGGAAGAGAACCTTTTGCTTTCAATATTCACAATGCTGAAATATCATACTTTAATAACATATTCAGCCAATTAAGCACAGAGCCAAGTAACATTCGAGTTGGTGTGGATTACTTTGATAGAGTTTTCATTAAGAATAATGACAAACAAGTCTTCTCTGATAATCCTATGAATCTTTTAGGAGACAATAACTCTTCTGATAATAATACTGCACACTTGATGGAAATGAATGAAAAGATTATTAACACCCTTGCTAATCCTATCAAGATTACATACAAAAATCCTCAAACAAAGAAGGAACAAAAGGCTGTCAAGTGGTCTGGAATCAAGTCAAACAAATTACTGTCTGCACTTTTGAATATTCCAAAATCTGCCTTCTCTCCAAATGAATTTGTTAACATTTCAAACTATGGCCAATATGTGATTGATTGTAACCTAAAACCAGATAACTTTGATGAAACGATTCATTTCAATATTACCCCAACACTTGTGGTTATTAGAGGGTTGGAAGCTCTCGACCTTAAAGAAGGAACCAAATTCCTAGATGTTGGAAGTGGATGTGGATTTGTTACATGCTTGGCCTCCTACTTGGTTGGAGAAAAAGGTATTGTTACTGGTACCGATATTGACGAACACATAATTGACTTTTCAAGATCCAAACTCTACGAATTTGTAAAAAGCAAGTATGGTTGTAACTATTTGAATCAAATGGCTATGATAGAATATGTCAAGAAGAATTTATTTGTGCCAAGATTTAGTAATATTCCAATTCTTAAACGTGATGACTATGAATCTATTTTCTGTGGTATAGAAATAACTATGGATATGTTACAATATTTTGAACCATTCATTTCAGAGAATGCAAAGGTAGTTGCCAGTCTCCCAGATCGTTGTCTCTATCTTTTCGAGTATGAAAAACAAAAGTGGAATAAGAGAAAGATTTTGTCCAATGTTACATTACCAAAAGTTAAGCTTCCATCCAGTGAAGAAATTTACTTTGAGAATAGAGAACGAATTAGAGAGTATCTCAACGAAAAGTACTTCTTCTCTCAAAAAGATATCAATCTTGCCATGGATTTGATTGGAATTGAACATCCAAATGTCGAAATCAAACTTTGCCAATTTTTAATGCTCTACACTGACATTTCTATTCGTAATTCCAATATTTCAATTGACCAAATATTGTATGCTCTATCTATTTTTGAGAGTAATGAAATTTTCCCAACCAGCTCTCACTTTTATCTTTGTCATGGAAATAACTTGAGTAATTATTTCCAATTACCAATCAAATTGATAGAAGCTTGCCTCGTTACATTTAATTGTAACATGATACAAATCAATTCAATTCTGGATCAAATTGCAAAATCAAAACCTCCTACTATTTTGAATGAAGATGAGGAGGAGGAAATTTATAGAAACTTGTTAAGAAAGTTCTCTAATTAGTTACATTTAAAACATTCGTTACATCAACTATGATTGGGTGACAACAATCTTAACTTATAAAAGACGAATTCACTGAAAATGTAACATGTTCATTTGTTTTGATTTTTGAAGAGTTTACCAAATTTATTAAAAGTCATATATTTGTTCTTGTTCGGCCTTAATTCTATCATATTCTTCATATTCTAGTTCAGTCATGGCACTTTCATGCTCAGGAGTGATCTGAGAATATGGTACAGGTACACCAGCAACAAAAATCATTGGCTCATTATTATTACCATCCATTCCATTATCTTGTTCGAAATTGGTAACACTTTCAAATTCATTTGTATCAGTGATCATGTTATCCATCACACCTTCATCAATTGCTTCAAATTCGTCAACCATTTTTTCTGATTTGGCATTTTCAGCAGCTTCTCTTTCCAATAATTCATGATAAACAGAGGTGTCGATTTCTCTATCCTTTGATGAAATAATGTGGTCATCGTCATCCTCAACATCATTTGCTTGATTGTAATCATTGTATTCACGTGAAGAAACTGTTTGTTTCAAGAAGAATGGATTATCAGGTTTCTTTTGAACTGGATTGTTTTGAATATGAGCATCACTGTCATCATCAATAATTCCACGTTCTTCCACAAAGTCAATCTTGATATTTGCCGATGGATCCAAACTAATGTAACTACTTGAAGATAAGGCAGAGGCCTTGGCAACGTGTGCAGTAGCACCCAAGTTATTGGACTGAGTATTTCTTGATATTGTGGAAACTGGACGATGTGATCCCATAGATTTCTCTCTCTCGATGGCCTTACGTTGTTCTTCAATCTTTCTATCAGCCTCTTCCTTTGTGACAATATGTTTGTAATTCCATCTGTATTCCTTTGGTACAACATAGGCTTTACATTCATTCAATTTTTCAATAATAAGTTGTAATTGATTATTATATCTTACTTCCAATGAATCACTTCCAGATATTGTTTCTTCATGTTTTTCCAATGATTCACGTGATTCGTCAACTTGACCTCCACAAGTTTGACATATAAGAGTTCCTGTTGCAAAATCTAATAATCTAGTAACATCATAAGCTTCATATTCCTCGTCACAAACTGTACAAGTATAGGTTGGATCTGCTTGAACTTTCTTTTTCACTTCCAAAGATAATAAATACATCTTGTATCGAATAGCATTGATACATTGTTCATAATCCACTCTCCAATAAGTCTCGGATCGTGATGGGTACTTTTTCTGTCCCTTTTTCCGTTCCGTAGCCCTCTCTTCCTTTGTCAATAATAAATCAGAATACAATTCTAACAGGGCCTTCTTAACAACACTTGGTTGCAAATTAACTTTTTTAGCCAATTCGGATTCCTTCACTTCATCTAACTGACTTGTTTGATAGTGCAATAGAGCATCCATCACCACAGCATGGACCGGATCATAAAATGCTCTCATCACTGTACGTAACAAGACGTAGACTGTTTGTGTTTTGTGATGATGATATAAACTCATTTTTTTTTAAATTTTATTTTCTTGCAAAGAATTTGTATTTTTAGAAACTTTTAATTTTTCATTAAAATTGTAATAAATTGAAAATTGAGTATTGAAATTGAAATTATTTATTGATCCAAAGGTGGAGCAGATGAATATTGAACAACATTAGGATCAAAATATTGTGCTGATGATGAAGTGGTAGTGGAAGGATTTTGAGGAGGTGGTAGAACAACTTGAGTGAAATTTTGTGGTGTTTGGGAAAATGATTTTGATTGTTCGAGAGCCATATTGACAACATTTCTTCTTTCATTTTCCAAAGTACTAGTCAGTGACAATACAATTTGATCTGTTTGGGCCATATCTCTTTCAATTTGAGGAAGACAACTGGTTTGAATCCAATTTAAGGTGTTTGCCAAGTGTTGAATTGATTCAGCCATGGCTTCCTTACTCTTTCTAATCTTTTCGTGAACAATATAATCGGAAATGAAATTATCAAAAAACACATCAAAAACAAAATCACCTTGTGTTACCTTGGCAACAAAAAGTGGTTGTGTTGAAAGAGGTGGACACAATCTCACAGCCTCAGCAATGAACATTTTAGCTCTCTTGGCGTCATCGTTGGCACGATTGAGATTTTCATACTTCATTGAATCAACGTACATGTTTGCATAACCTCCTCTCATGAACAAATCGGCAGTGGCTAAATTCTTGGCCTCTGATAATCTCTCATAGCAAGTTTGTAAAAGTGAGTATGCTTGTTGTAAATTCATCAATCCATTACGGTATTGTGCCAAGTATTGCATAATTTGATTCTTTTTAGATTGTTGAACATTTAAATTTTGATGGGTTACTGGAATAATGTGAGTAAGTGGCAGTTGAGCGGCACCAATAATTTGATCAGTTACTTGGTTCAGTTCAATTTTTTTGGATTCGAATAATTGGACCTTTTGTAAAAGGGACGATTGAGCACTTTGAGCTTGCAATAATTGATTTTGAATGTTTTGAAGTTGAGCTCTAGCTTGATTTTCCCTATCAAGTGCAATCTTGTATTCAGAATTTTCCTTTTCCACTTTCTTTTCATGACCATGTTTATCCAACGTCTTGGCAATCAAGTTTGTAAAACTAGATTTCTGTAACTTTTCCAATTGAGTTTTTTCTTTTTTTACATCATTTGTCAAATTATTGAGCGCTTGTTGTTGACCATTAACTTGTTGTTGTAGTGTATTAACAATGTTTGTTTGATTATTATATTGTGGCACAAATACCGATAATTGACTGAGAGTCTCTTGAAGCATACGATAGTGATCCAAGAATTGTTGTGGAATAGGAGGTAGATTTGCGATTGTAGAAGGAATAATTGGCTGATTTGTAGGAAGTGGTGAATAGAACGAAGGTTGTTGTATTTGTGGAGTTGGTGTTATTGTTGACATGTACATTTGCGGAGTGGAAGAAGAAGAAGTGAATGCTGATAATGTTACAGGTTGTTGATTAGTTGTTGTTGTTGTTGGTGTTGGTGTCATCATCATATGATGGTGGTGCTGTGGAGTAGCACCAATCAACGGCACTGTTGAAGTTGGATGGGGAGTAGTGTTGTTGTGGTTGTTGTTGTTAGAGGAAGGCTGTGGTGGAAACATTTTTTTTTCTATTAAGAAGTGATGATGATGAATTTAGCTGAGGCAAAAGTAAAAATAGAGAAAATGGAGGGGAAATGGAAGAAAAGAGATCTCCTAAATTCCAATCCATTGGAGTGGGAGGAATTAAGGTGTGTTACTAGGGAAGTTTGAGATTCTATTTATCAATTTTCAATATATCAGTATTATTGTAATAATTTTCAATATTGTGCATGTTCAATGTAATGGAATTCTATTTGTGTGTTTCAAATATAAATTTTAAAAAAATACAAAAAAAAATGCCTCCAAAGCTTTACATTCCAAAACCTACACCTCCTCCTCAGAAAGAGGTTGTTGAAGAAGATTCGGATCGTATGGAAGATGATGGAGAAGAATTTGATGATCATGAGCAGCAGCAACATCATCAAGAATCGGAAGTGTATACAGATGAGGAGGAAAATTATTATGATGAATTATTTGATAAATCACGTCGTCATGGTGGGAGAATGATGGATGACGATGAAGAGGATGAACCAAATTTTGCATCAAGTACACAATCAAGCTTGTCAACTTTTAAACCAATTTCTTTTATCACGAAAAAGGATAATCAAAGCGTTACAGTAATGAGTGACGAAAAGGATGAGGAGGAAATTATTATAGAGGATGAACAATTAATTGATCAAACTATGGGAATGACTCCTGAACAACCTAAAGTGGAACAACCAAAATTTGTAATTTTACAAGCCAAAAAGAAAGTACAACAGGAAACTGTAGAAAAGGAAATTGAATCAACAAAAGTCAAGGAAAAACCAACAGTTAAAAAGGATGAGGATTTTGGTTCATTCATTGGAGGAAAAGTTGGTTCAAATGTATTGAGAATGATGTATAAAATGGGTTGGAAAGAGGATAAAGGATTGGGTCCTACGAATAGCGGTATTATCAATCCTATCAAGGTTGTACAAACATCTAGGAATCAAGCTGTCATCATTAGCGATGAACATGTTCAAAAAACAAATGTAAAGGAAGAGGAATCTGAAAAGCAAAATGAAGAAACAATAGATGATAGGCCAAGAAGAAATGAGTGGAAAAAGAAGAAAAAGAAGAATCAAAAACCCAAGTTTAAATCCATCGAACAACTTCTCAAAGAAACACCTGTAACATCTCAAGCCAACAAGTCAATGGAAATAATTGACATGACTGGTCCAACAGCTAGGGTAGTGTCTAAATTATCTGACATACAGAAAGAAAAGGTATCCAATACCATTCCAGAACTTCAATACAATGTAAAGGAAATCATAAGACAAACCGAATCGTCAATCAGGGATGTTCATGAAAAAATTCAAAGAGAAAAGGAGAATTTTGATAGATTGGATAAACAGAGGCAACAATATGAAGAGAAAGCAAAGATGGAGAAGAAGAAAATTGATGAATTTCAAAAGGTCTTTTCAATTCTTTCGGCTTGCAACCAAAAATTCCATGAATCTAAAATTTCACTCTCAGGAATTCTTCAGGTTTTCACACAACTCAAACAATTGCACAGTGAAATTTTCGAAGAGTTTAACTTTTCAAATTATGGACTCTCTCTCATTAGACCAATTCTTTCAGAGATTTTCAAAGAGTGGAATCCTCTAAGTATGCAAGATCCTGAAAAATATGTAAATATCCTTCTTCCATGGAGAAATATTTTGAAAAAGAAAAGACAAGGACTAACAAATGAGGAAGATTATGAAAAGCTACTCCAAGACTTGTTAATACCATCCATAAGGAAATCCTTTTCAAAATGGAATCCTATTGATGAGTGCGATAAGGGATTAAACTTTTTTGAAACATTTGCTGACAAAGTTTGTACAGAAGCTATGAAAATATACCTAACAGAGAGATTACTGATACCTCGACTAAAGTCATGCGTGCAAGGTGAATGGAACCCTAAAACAGATAACATTCCCGTTCACTCATGGATTCAACCTTGGTTTATTTACATACCAATCAAACAATTCGAAACGTATGGTATATTTAATTTGATTAAGAACAAGTTAGATACACAATTATTAAGAAATTGGAATAATATTGATGATCAATCAGCCTACCAGGCATTGGAACCTTGGAAAGATGTTTTCAATGACTATTACAAATTCCTAGTCAAAACTATTACTCCAACAATAGTGGAAGCTGTAAAGAAAATATCTGTAATTGTCACGACAGACTCTATTTCAACAGAAACTAGGGAACATTTATCAAATATCATTCATTGGAATAATCTGATACCAGAGTTTATAGTTGCAATATTTGAATCACAATTCTTCAATAGATGGTGGAAAGTCTTGTATTCGTGGCTTTGTGATCCTGACTGTATTCCAACCCAAGTTGACAAGTGGTACCAGAGATGGAAAGATGAATTTGATAGATATTTTGAAGAGGATCAAATCATTCAATTATGTTTCAAGAGAGGATTGGATATGATCTATCAGTCCATGTCAAATACTCCAATTACTCCAGCTCAAAAGTTACCTCTTCCATCGATTGAAATTGAAAACAAACAAGCAGCTTCCAATTTGAAGCAAAAGACTACCACTCCTTCAGCCACTAAGAAACCAACATCAAAAACATTCAAAGAACTCATCTCTGATTTTGCAGAAGAACACGATCTTCCTTTCCAAATCAAAGTTGGTCAATATTTGGATGGCAAACAACTCTATAATTTTGGTGGAATTTCGACCTATATTGAAAATGAATGTCTGCACGCCAAAATCAATAATGTTTGGAAACCTGTAACTCTCAATGAGTTTTTGTCTCTAATAAAGTAATTTATTCCTCTTGTTTCACCAAATCAAGTTCCCTGAGATGTTAAACTTTTCCAATTCCTCAATTCTTTTATTCTCAATACATGATTCAGTGTATGGAAGGAAATGAATGGAGATGATTGGACTATGGGTTGTACATCGATTTCAATTAAATTATCTTTTCACAGTTTAAAATCAACTTTTTCTATTTTTTTTAAAGCTTTACAAAATTGGTTTATTTCAAGAAATAATCTTCTTAATCGACATCTTCCATCAAGGATTCAGCAGCTGGTTCTTCAGCAACTTCTTCCTTCTTGACTTCAGCATCAGTGACGATTTCATCTTCATCAATGCTCAAACCAAGCTTGATCATTCTGTGGATTCTACCAGCAAAGGTTGATGGTTCTTCCAATGAGAAACCAGAAGTCAACAATGAAATGTCGAACAACAACCAGACCAAATCTCTCAAAGTCTTGTCAGCCTTGTTAGCTTCAGCCTTCTTTCTCAATTCATTGACAATTGAGTTTTCTGGGTTAATTTCCATAGTCTTCTTGGAAACCATGTAAGCAGCCATTGAGTTATCCTTCAAAGCTTGAGCCTTCATGATACGTTCCATGTTTGATGACCAACCATATTCACCAGTAACCAAACAACATGGAGAATCACCAAGTCTGTCAGAAACGACAACCTTTTCAACCTTATCACCCAAAATGTCCTTCATCAACTTGCACAAAGCTTCGAATGAGGCCTTCAATTCTTCCTTCTTCTTCTTTTCTTCTTCAGTTTCTGGCAACTTTAAACCTTCCTTGGTAACACAAACCAACTTTTTACCATCGAATTCCTTCAATTGTTGGACCATGTATTCATCAATTGGGTCAGTCAAGTACAAGACTTCAATACCCTTCTTGGCACACTTTTCAATGAATGGAGAGTTGGCAACAGCCTTCTTGCTTTCACCAGTAATGTAGTAAATGTCTTCTTGACCTTCCTTCATACGTTCAACATATTCCTTGAATGAAGTCCAATCTTCACCACTAGTGGATGAGGAGAATCTCAACAATTCAGCCAACTTTTGTCTGTTTTGAGAATCTTCGTGAATACCCAACTTTAAGTTCTTTCCAAAGGCTTCATAGAATGACTTCCAATCTTCCTTATTTTCAGAAATTTCAGAGAACATTTCAATACACTTCTTGACCAAATTCTTTCTAATAACCTTCATGATCTTGTTTTGTTGCAAATGTTCTCTGGAAATGTTCAATGGCAAATCTTCAGAATCAACAATACCCTTGATAAAGTTCAAGTATTCTGGAATTAATTCTTCACAATTGTCCATGATAAAGACTCTTCTAACGTATAATTTGATATTGTTAAGCTTCTTCTTTGGTTCGAACAAATCGAATGGAGCTCTCTTTGGAGCAAAGAGGATAGCCTTGAATTCAAAGTTACCTTCAACAGAGAAGTGCTTGACAGCCAAATGTTCTTCCCAGTCATTGGTCAAGGCCTTGTAGAATGAAGCATATTCTTCCTTGGTGACAGTCTTGGCGTCACGAGTCCACAATGGCTTGGTCTTGTTCAACAATTCCCATTCGTGAGTAACTTCCTTAACCTTCTTGGTCTTTTTTTCCTTATCTTCATCAACTTCTTCAATCTTTGGTTCGTCAGTCTTTTCTTCGTCCTTCTTTTCTTCATCTTCTTCAACTTCCTTTTCTTCAGTCTTTTCAACATACAAAGAAATTGGATATCCGATGAATTCAGAGTGTTTCTTGACCAAATCCTTCAACTTTCTTTCTTCCAAATATTCCAATTGATCTTCCTTCATGTGCAAAACAATCTTAGTACCACGAGTCAATCTTTCGCCAGTTTCATCCAAAGTAATGGTAAAGCTACCACCAGCAGCAGATTCCCAGATGTATTGTTCGTCATCATTATGTTTAGTGGTGACAACAACTCTATCGGCAACCAAGTAAGCAGAGTAGAAACCAACACCGAATTGACCAATCAAGGAAACATCAGCACCAGCTTGGAGCATTTCCATAAATTGCTTTGTTCCAGATCTAGCAATAGTACCTGTAATAATAATTTGTTAATAAATTTCAGAAATAATGTAAAATACACGTTATATAATAATAATTTGTTAAGAAATCAAGAAATAATGTAAAAACACCAACCTAAACAATTAATTAAATCGGCCTTAGTCATCGCAACTCCTGTATCAATGAGGGTTAAAGTCTTGTTAACCTTATCAGGGATGATACGAATACACAATTCCCTTTCAGTGTCCAAGACTGATGGTTCAGTCAAACTGATGTGACGAAGCTTATCCAAAGCATCAGAAGCATTGGATATCAATTCTCTCAAGAAGATTTCCTTATTGCTGTAGAAGGTATTGATGATCAAACTCATCAATTGATTAATCTCAGCTTGGAACTTGAATGTTTCGGTAGACATCTTGTTGTTGTATAGCGAGGGGTTTCTTGTTATTTTTTTTTTCGCTGTTGTTGTGAAGGCTAGTCTCGGAACGATTTGACTGTGTGTTTTATTTCCTATCGGAAGTTTTTTTGTAAACACGATTGCTCTTCCGTGATGGCTTGCAAGAAGAATACAACAACGCCAAAGGCTTCGATAGATTTAATAAGTTTATTTTTAAAAGATGATCACGTTTGCTTCAATCAACAAATGAACAGCTCGGTATGATGATTTTGTATTCGTTCGTTTGGGTTGTTGTTTATTTCACAATTTAATTATAGTATTTCGAATATAATTATCGATTGATGCACACATCAATAACTTAATTTCTCACCCTTTAATGTTGAGATGATGGAAATTTATAGTATTCATTCGATTGGCTTTATTTCACAACCTTATTATTTCATGAAAACATCAACACTTATTTCTACTCTCTCTGGAAGGATGAAAAATTTACTTTTGGTGAGCAACAAATTCTTCAGCCAAGTGCTTATTGGTCATCTTCTTGACATTCATCTTACGAGTACGTTTAGTCTTGGTATTCTTTGCATTTTCTTCTCTTTCAGCTTCCTTCTTCTTTCTGTGTTCATCTTCTGGCCATTCAACAGTTTGTATAGCGGGAAGACCAACTTTTTGTAGGAGGGATGGTAAATCTGATGCAGGAATACGTCTCTCTCTTGTTCCCCTCCACAAATCTCTCAGTTTAACATCAACTATTGGCATATCTACACTCACATCATTAAAGTACAAAATGTCACACTTCTTATCTTGGTTGGGTATGGAAATGACAGCCTTTTCCTTCTTGAGCTCTTCAATATCATTTAATACACCCTTGTAACTTTCAGCCAATTCAGATACAGGAATTCCACTAATTACAAACTCTGGATTTTGCAATAATTCCAATACGTGTTTTTTTTCCTTGATAGACTGATGGATAGCCTTAAAGCAAAAGGTAGCATTTTCATCGATATTCTTTGTGGTTGGTCCTTGATAATCCACCTTGTGATTTTGCATTAATTTCAGATAGATGGCCTTCTTTATCCGATCGTCAAGATGAGCAGCAAGTGAATCCTCAAATTTAACTCCAGTTTTTTCCTTTTCCTCCTCCTCGTCAACTTCATTGGTACAACTGCTATGATCAATGGCTTCCAAAATTTGTTGAAATGTATACTTTTTAGAAGTGTCTTCCTGCAAAAATTCAATAATTTTAAAAGTAATCAACCCAAGTGTATGTTCCTTCGTGGCCTTTTTTTGTGCCTTTTCTTGTTTAGTCAATGTAGGAGTGGCCTCTGTTGTCTCGGAAGAGGCAGCTACAGGTGTTTGAACAGCGGCACTCTCTGCCTCCTCTTCATAAGTTCCTGCCGAGTAAAATTGGGCATGTTTCGGACCACCAGCTTCATCCTTTGATTTTGATTTTTTCTTCTTCTTCTTTTCCTTCTCCTCTCCACTTTTTGATGATTTTCTCTTCTTTTTTTTCTCGGGTTCCTCTGTTTTTTCCGATGATTGTTTTTGTTGTGCTTCCTTCTTGATTTTCTCTTGTCGGTCCAAAATTTCGAGTTGTTTCTTTTCCAGTGCACTTGACATTTTTTTTTTGATTTTGTATTTTAAAAATAGATAAGCCATTATCTAAAAAGAAGAAGATGAGGTGATAAAAGTGATGATAAACTATGATTGATTAAAGGATAAAGTTCAATTATTATTGGGAACAATCAAATCAGAGCGTAAATTCGTTCAGTTTCTCTTTTACCTGAACGAAAATTTGAATCAAAAGAAAAAGGACCCAAATATTGATCTTCTCCTTTTATTTATCTTTTATTTTGGCTGGAATTGGATGAAGAGGTTATTGATACAAAATTGTTGGAGATCTGGAAATAAACCATCAACTAGTTCAAAGATCTTGTCTTCACTTTTCATTTGTTTCAAATATATTCCTGAATCCATGAAATTTTGTAATGGTATTAAGGATTTAGCTTTTTGTGTCGAACACCTCATCTACACACATTAATAGAAAAAAGGTACTAAAATCAAACAAATGGGCGACCATTCTTTTCTTTATTGAATATCAAATGTTCCATCTTTTACCGAGCCTTTTTGGTTGTAAAAAATCTTCTAGATTGCTTTTATATCCTTCTTTCCACTGTAAACAGTTATTTAGTATTATCTTTAATTAATAATTGAATTTGTTCATATTTTTCAAGGCTTAACTGAATATTTCAAATGTCGTTGAATGGATTTTGGCAAAACATACTGTAGTACAGTGATTCGTTTAGTTTCGTAAAATATTAACACACACGTTTTGTCCATTTTCAACAATTTTTAGGCATCATTCCAAAAAGGCTAGTAGTGTGTAATAATGTCATAAACCGGGATTATTCCGTTTTCACACATTTTCCAACTATTTAAACACAATAACTCAACTTCATTACAACACTTTATCATTTTCTGTCATTTATAATTTAACCCAACATGACAGAGGTCTTTTTCGAAACCCTTTCATAATCTCCACTAAACCTTTCATAATCTTGATGCACTTGCCTCACCACTAAAAAAAATCACAACCAAAGTTTCCTTGCTGGTTTTACGAAGAGACACAATTATAAAAACCGAGAAGTGCATCAAGTGTTTTTCCTTTGCTCCATAAAAATTTGGTGTTGATTCGTTTCTAGAGATTTCTGCACAATTAAAAAACGTACACACATTCATCTCTTCTCTGATAATATTGTTTATTGGAACCAATATTGAAAGCGATTAATTGACCAGCAACATAATTATCGCGCGTTCATGAAAATGGATGTTTCATCATCTTCTTCTTCATCATCATTGAAGAGTAATCATCGTGCTCTTCTTTTAGTGGTATTATTTATATTACTATTCATCATTTGCAATTCAGGTACTACTCTTGCACAATTAGATGTTTGTTCAGTGGCCACAACTTCCATCATTCCCTTCTATAATGTAAACATATCAACAAATGTGTACAATGATTTCTATCTCTTTGGTAACATGTGTCCGTTTGGTTATGTTAGAATGACAGATTCGATTAGTGGAGCTTTCTCTTGTAAGCCATTGGACGAATTCTTGTTAGAAACTGTTGATACGAAGAGTTGTGTAATTCCTTATGGTGATCCTTTCTATGATCCATCCCAACCATGGGCTGATGAAACAAATTGTGTACTGCCTTACTTGGCTTGCTCTCCAACTACTCTCAAGTGTACCTATGTTCAAACAAGAATGATTAATGACACTTGTACTGATCGTATGAATTGTTATGGACATGTCACTAATCCTTTTGTGAATTGTCATGCTGGAAAGTGTAGCTATTTACAGGAAAATCCTGTTCTTCCTGAAGGAAGCACTTGTCCATTCGCTCCAGATTCAGATTTTGAAAGTTTACTTGATAAGGCATTGGTTAATTATACTACCAATAGTTATGATAATTGTGATAGTTCAAGTTATTGCCATCTACCATCTGTCCTAGCTGCAACAAAGAAATGTTTGAGAAGAGTTGATGTTGTCCTGTATGAAAGTTGTGGACTTGCCAACATTGAGGATGAAGAGGGTAATCCTATTACAGTCTACAAGAAATGCCCAGCTGCTTCTACTTGTAATGGTGTTTGTCTGCCAAGTTTCTCATTCCCAGATTATTATAATCCTAATTCTAAACCAATCTTTGGCAAATGTAGTGACGATTTGAATCCTGTCCCAGTTGAATACTCTAATACAATTCTGATCTGTAAGAATTATACCACTAGCAATTGCTCTATTTATACAGATTGTATAGGAGGTCTGGAAAGTAGTGGTATTTCACTAAAGCAAAATCTTGACACTGGAAAGTGGCCTGGAAATCAACCAGTCAGATGTGAAAACTCAAAATGTTTGAGATTATTTGGTAACTATAATGGCGAATCATGTGTAGACAACACTGATTGCTACTCGAGCTATTGTAATACAACCTCAGGCACTTGTACTGATTTACCATCTGAAATTACTTGTGGAGACACTGTCGATTATGACATTTTCCCATGCCCAAAGTATTCATATTGTGCATGTAGTAGTGAACAGAGAAGGGTCTGTATTGATTTCTGTATGAGCAAATTGATGGATTTGTCTATTTGTTCGATGAATTATGGCATGTTGTCCTCAATCTATTATTCACACCCACTCCAACCAGTTCAAAATAAGCCTATTCCTATTATTGACACCAAATCGTCAATCTTCTCCCCACTGAATGGTAAATGCTCAATTCCATTGAATGCTTATCTGAGTTGCATGTATGAAAAGCAAGTTAACAATGGTATCGATGCAAGAGCTCCTTCAACCATCATTAATAACCTTTCTTCACAGAATACCAGACATGTTGCCCAACAGAAAAGAAGTGTTCAAGAAGGAACACAAACCTCTAGAGTTGATGTTAATGTAGGCCTCTATGTTTCTTCCTACAAAAATCTTTTCCAATCCAATACAATTTTAAGAGATTTTTCCAAACTAGTTCCTCTGTATGATCAGACTGGTTCTTTCGATGAATCCACATTTGAAATTGGAAATGTCAACTTGCTCAATACAACCAGTATGAATGAATTTATTAATGACAATTCTGATTTGTACCAAATTGATGGATCGACAAACATTATCAAGATGAGTAATCAAGTGGTTGTGTTTTACTATCATAATTTGGTTGGAATAGTTCCTAAATTTAAAACTTCAAACTTTACCTTCCAACTTTTGAAAACTGCACGTATTTGCACTTGTTGTGATCAGGCTGTCAGAAATCTTACTATTCGAGCATCTAAATCTGTTGTTGGTATTACCCTTAAGGATGGCAATAGAGAATATCAGTATATTGATACCAAAACCTCAACGAGTGACTCTTTGAGTATTACAAATTATGAACCTATTATGGGCCACGACTCATTCCTCAATAGAAACTGGTACAGCTCTTGTGATTTGATTCTTGTAACACCAGAAGAAGTTGACACAATGCTATTGGCAATTAAGAATAATATTTACTTTTTAGATAGGAATGAAACCCTAGATCCAAGGTCTATATCTGAGCTTGATAATATGAAAACATCTGACTATGCACAAATATTCACAACAAATATTCCAACAAAGCTCAAGACAATTCCAAGATCGGTTCGTGTTGCAACTCTCAAGAGTGAGGATACCTTCAACAAGGTCAAGGCTGCTGTTTTTAAAGAAATTTACTCTGTCTTCAATGAGTCCTTCTCCATTGTCAATTTATGGACTAATGGTACCATTAATTGTTCAATTTTTGATACTATATCTGTAAAGGACTATCATAGTTACCTTTTCGAAATTCCACGTATTTCAACCACATTCAGTGAGGGATATAGTAGTTTCCAAGCATCATCTCTATCGCTTCCTCTTACTGAATTTGATCATACAATGTTTAGGCTATTTACAAATGAACACAATAGAAATATTTCAGTTTCCGAGCTGGTTTACCAAGATATTGCTCGTCCAAGCTGCTACAGCTCTTATAATCAATACTTGGGTGTTTTCCACTATAACAATCCAACCAAATACTGGGATCTCACCTATAAGGATGCCATGTTATTCCTTGTCATTATTTTATGTTTGGTTTTCTATATTGGACTTGTTGTAAATTACAGTATCATGATTGATAATAATAAGGCAATGAGAAGAAGATTGTTTGTTCCTTTTATTGCTCCAATGTGCATTATATTCACTTGTCTATTCTTTTTAGAACCAATCTTGATGAGTGTATTCAAGAATGTTGGCATGTCCTTATTTGCGCTGATACCAGTTCCAGACTATTGCATTTCACTGTTGTGTTCGAGCTATATTGTGGTGACTATTAGATTCTTCTTATTGAGAAACTTGTATCAATTGAGAGAGTTCTCTCCAATCAAACGAGAAAACAAATCTCACACAAGTAGAATGAAACTTTACAGAATTGTGTCGAGACCAGAGATTTCCTTCATGGTTTCTGTTACACTGAGCTTGGTTCTTGCAGGAATTTGGTATGGAGTTTACTATGGAATTCTCTATGGTGTTGTTATTCAACGATTCAAAAGATTCGAGTGGTCTTTACAGTTTGATGCATCCCTATTGTCGTTGGCTTCACAGTTTGGCTTTTTGAGTGTTGTGGTAATGCTTGTATTTGTGGTTGACATGATACTGAACATTAGGACAATCAAGGACAAGGGTTTCAGACACTATTTCTTGTTTGATGATCCTTTCTATCTCAGAATTGATATTTTCACGTTGGCAGCAATGTTCGTTACCTGCATTGTACTCATTCTTGATCTGTTCATTTGGAATTCATTGGTTGTTAATAGATTGTGTCTTGTGGCCTTCTTCTTATGTAGCTTGTTACTTGTTGGTGGTAATGTTATGATAGTTGATATTGCAACATACATTAGAAAGCTCAGAGATACTTGTGTTGGTGATAATCAACCATTGGATGATTTTGAGAGATTGGAAGCTCAATGGGAAGAATATTTGACAGATATTAATTTTAGATGGCTTCACCGAAATTATTCCAATAACGAATTCTCAATTGAAAACTTTAATCTCTATGAGGATTTGGAAAAAGTGAGACAAACTGGAACCTTGGACTTGGACTATGTAACTTATTTACATGCTACATATTTTGCACCAACATCACCATACCCAATCAACTTGCCTGCTCGATGCTATACTGATTTTGCCAATGCCATGACAAATTTAACACTCAATCCAGATGGTCTCTTGCCATATTCTGTATTTAAGGAAATTCAATATGAAGTGGTCAAGAATAATCTCGATATTTTCCAAAGACTAATTCTCAAAGATGAATTTGTCAAGTGGCGAGAAACCTTTAAATTCCAAAAGGAAATGAATGTACTTTCGTACACCACCTCTCCAAGTTGTGAATAAACAAATAATAATTGATGATCATCACAAACAAAGGGATGAGGCCTTAATTGACAAGATAACACTCTAGACACAAGCGTATTTGGAACGTTCCATCTTGGATTAACTATGCGGAAAATATTGAGGATTACCTTGTTCTTATTAAGGACATGTTTTACGATTATGCTTACAGCACGCAACATCTTGCCTCTTCAGCAAAGAAAAAAACACACGAATACCATCACATCATGAACAATCAAGCTCGATTGTCGTGTAGCAGTAGTATTCAACGTCGTGGAGGAAGTAGCAAGTCGATGAAAACATCGCTTCTTCTCCTCTTCACAACGTTTGTTGTCATGTGGGCAGCTGGATTAATGTTTTCAGGCTCCCCTAATGAAAATAACATGGTAAACGCACAAAGTCTTTCTTCAATTTTTGGCACTGATGATGGTGATGATTTTTTAACACAATTAATTCTTGGGAGTGCTCTTGATGATGAAGGAATGAGTGTTAATTCTGATGGAACGGCTTGTGTTAATCAAATGGATGAGACAGATATTGATTATTATCAATCCTTAATAGACTCTACATCATTTTACTACTTGAAGTTGGATTCAGCATGTGAAGTAGTTGCTATTCCTGCCAATATCACAACTAATACTACTACTTTAAATGTAACAACAACAACAACATCTAATACTAGTACTACTGGTACTACTACCACTGATAGTTTAAGTACAACCACCATTGATACTACCTCTACCAGTGATTTCAGTTGGATGATTGCAGATGGATATTTGTTCGAAAAGGCAGCAACTACCTTCTGTAATCAAGCTTCTTTGGAGGCTCAACAACAAGAAGACATGTACCTTAAAATGTTATTCTCTTCCTCCTATGAATCTGACTTGTTGAGTTATGTTAATTTGGATGATATTATAAGTGGTTTAGAACCAGAGTATACCCTTATTGATTGTTCTGTTCCAATTGTTAATGTAACTTCAAACGCAACAAACTCTACAAGCTATGCTTCCACTAGCGTTGATGGTATGGTTTCAGCAACAACAGAAACAGCAACAACTCAACAAGATGATGGCTCTTTGGCTTGGTTGATTGAACCATATTTGTTTGGCTCTGATGATGCTACTAGTAGTAGTAGCAGTGGTGGCGATTTTGAGGTGAAAGAGTTTTGTGATCAGGCTTCTTTGGATGATCAACAACTTACTGATTCACTGTTGAGAACTGCTCTAGGAGGCTCTGACTTGGGTTCTTTTACTGAGCTTGTTGACCTTTCTTCAATTTTGAGTGGCATTGGACAAATTCAATATGTTCTCAAAGATTGTACTGTTCCACCAACACCAATTGTCAACAATTCAACCAATACTACCACTCCAATTGTAACATTAGACATTGCCTCCCCACAAGAAGTTGGTGATTCATTTGATTGGTTTATTACTGGTCCATATCTGTTCGACGCTGCCGATGATGCTACGAGTAGTAGTAGCAATGGTGGTGGTTTGGTGAAGGAATTTTGTGATCAAGCTTCTTTGGATGCCCAACAGTTTGCCGACTCACTTTTGAGAATGCAATTGGGTAATTCTGACTATCAAAGCATGTTTACAGAACTTGTTGATATTTCCACAATTACTAGTACAGTAGAACAGATTGAATATGTTCTCAAAGATTGCACTGTTCCAACAATAGTCAGTAATGTTACAAACACCACTCAAATTGCTCCATTAGAAGTTGCTTCACAAGAGGATGATGGTGATTCATTTAATTGGCTTATTACCGGTCCATTCCTTTTTGAGGATGATGGTGATAGTACCGATAGTTTGGTGAAAGAATTTTGTGATCAAGAATCATTGGATAATCAACAAGTCTATGATGCACTTTTGAGAATGCAATTAGGTAATTCTGACTATCAAAGTTTGTTCACTGATCTTGTTGATACTTCCTCAATTAGTGGTATCGAACAAATTCAATATATTCTCAAAGAATGCACAATCAACCAAGGTAACAACACAACCAACTCTACCTCAACAACCAGTGTAGAAGAAACTTTAGACTCACCTCAATTCGATTGGACCATTTCAGGAGTTTATCTTTTTGAGACTCTTTCTGATGACGCTGCTACTGAGCAACAATATGTTTTATGTGACCAAGCAGCCAAAGAAACAAAGGAAGTTGATGATTTATTGTATGGTCTCATGTTGGGTGTTGATGCTAACCAATTGACTACTAGCTTACTCACACAAGATATTTTAACTGGTGAAACATTGTTTGCTGAATATCATGTTCATGATTGTGTGACTGTGCAAAACTCTACCACAACTACCTCTGAGACTATTGATGAGGAGGAGCAATATGATTGGTGGATGTCTGAACCAGAATTATTTTCTACTGAACCAATGCAATTCTGTGATGAACAATCAGTTATTGAACAACAAGCCTCCGATCTCTTGTATAACATGATGTTTTATGGAGCTAATGCACCAGAGCTTCAACCTTCACAGTTCAATCTTCGTGATTTAATACTTGAAAGAGAAGAACCTCAATATACCATCAAGTCATGTGTTACCGAACCAATTGCCCTTCCATCCAACAAGACAATTGAATGGGTTATTGAAAAATTGAATGGTTCTTGTGTTATTGGATCTGAGGTCAAGATTGTTAATTGTCAAATGGTTGACAATGCTACTGTACACCTCTCAAATAATTCATTCTTGAATTATTCTGTCACTTTAATGCCTAATTCATACACTGTTTTAGTGACAGTTCTTCCAGATTCTGGTTACAATAACATTACACAAGTAGTTGTCTCACTTTTCAATACCATGATTGTCACTCAACTTCCGAACATTTATTTGATTACAAGCAGTAATGATAAAATCCTCATTGGATCCCATTCCAATGGTGATTCTCTACTCTCTATTGCACTGGTTGTGAATGGAACAAATTTGAAAGTTTTCTTGAGTTCCAATCTTGTTTACAACACTGACATTTTCGACACCTCAAATGTTGGTAATATCCTAGTGGGAAGAAGTCCTTCATCTCCTATTTATCCATTCAGTGGTGACTTGTTATCATTCTCAGTATTGCCAAGTGCTTCCAATAATTTGAGTGCTATATTTTCTGCTATTGCTAGTCAATATCATCCTTCAATAAGTGATGCTTCAACACAACCAACAGATGTTTTGTGGTCTATTACTAAAGAAGGTAATAATTGTAAGATTGGACAGGCAATTGTTCAAAATTGTACCACCTCATCAAACTCTACCTTGTTGCTTTCTAATGGATCATTTGTTTCTTTGAGCTTGGATGAACCACTCACTGATAGCTTTATTGTTTCAGTTGTTGTAAAGCCTTTATCTTCAAATCCTGTAACTCAAGTTTTGTTGGATATCGGTAATGACCTTAAGGTTGTTGTAAGATTCCCATATGTTATTTTGATTGTTAATGGTGTGGAATATGTAGTATATACTCTTCCTTCTGATCCAAACTCTATTACTCCAATGCCAGTAATTGTTCAATTCACAGATCCTGGTTTATCCGTTCTCGTGAATAATCAAGTGGGATATCAAAACTCTACCATTGCACAAATTCCAAATTCTAACAATATTTTGATTGGAAGATCTGACGATTTACTGCATGCTTATCCATTTATTGGTGAATTGTCATTCTTTGAATTGTTGACAAATAATGTAACAAATCAAACATTGTCAAGCATTATCAACACTGTATCAAGTGTAGTTTCTTCAACAACCAACACTCCAAGCCCAACTGCTACAAACACAACCACTAACACTCCTTCATCAAACGTTACAAATACAGAAATTATTTGGGCAATCACCAAAGATGGTTCTGATTGTAAAATTGGACAAGCAGTGGTAAAGAATTGTGCAACAGCTTCCAATTCTACTTTGTTACTCTCCAATGATTCATTCATTTCCTTGAATTTAAGTGCACCACTCACTGACAGTTTTATCGTTTCAGTTGTGGCAAAGCCTTTATCAACTAGTCCTGTAACCCAAGTTTTATTGGATGTTGGTGATCTCAAAGTCATTCTCAGATATCCTGATGTTATTTTGATTGTTAATGGCGTGGAAACTGTTATTTACACTTATCCAACAACCTCAAATCCAAGAAATCTTGCTGCAACCTCTTTCGTTGTTCAATTCACAGACCCTGGATTGTCATTATTTGTTGATGGAAATTCAAAATATCAAAATCCAGCCATTTCACAAATTCCAAATTCTGATAGTATTCTCATTGGTAGATCTGATGACTTGCTTAATGGTTATCCAT